>NW_009612207.1:55605-63223 GCF_000690535.1 Cariama cristata
GAATGGAAGACCTTTTTCTACAAAATTATGCTCCAGAACCCACAAAATGAACAAACGAACAGACAAACAAATCCAATAGATTTGGTTTCAGAGAAGGACTGGGCTTGAATAGGGTCACCAACTCAACACAACTTTCCCAAGTACAGGCACCCTAGGCAAATACCCGTAGTTAGGAGAGGAGCTCTCCCTGCTCCTCTGGCAGAGATTGGCATTAACAGGTCTCAAAGAGAGCACTTTGGTAACCTCAGAAAGGTAGATTAAGGGTTTCTTTAGGCTTATTCAAAGCTATCAAAGCATCTGTTGAAGCACCTTATTGCTGCATAACTTAAAACAAATCCTCAGACTCTCAAGGCACTACACTTACATTGAACCTCTCTGCATATTTGCAAGGAAATTTCTTGTTTAGTACAGAAAAACGAAACAGAAATTTTTATCACTCTATCTGACACTGTAGTTTCCAGAAGTTCACATAGAAAGATTCCCTGTAGCCATTTTCTGTTTGGACATAAATAATCCAAGTCTCTACAGTCTCACAAAAGGATGAACTGAAAGAAGAAAATATAGATCTTTTAAACAGATGCAGTTATATTATAATCTCTTTATATTGTAATGCAGATTTTGAGAAGATTACCTGAGTTTTCTAATAAAATAGGTTCTAAATTGAAAGGTTATCAAAGATTGATTACATTGTGGAATTTGTGTTTGGTATCTTTAATAAAACTGTTCAATAATGTTGCTGACACTTTTTGGTCAGAGACTATCAAAGAAAAAATGCCTTCCTTTGATTACAGTGATTTCTGAGAATGTATTATTCAAATAACAAACACCTCTTTTTATAGAGATTCTATTCTAGTAAACACATCAGTAGCTTTTGATGAATAAAGAGAAAGAATAGTTGAAGAAAAAAGGTAGAACAAATAATTTTAGTCCTTGATTTGTATGGTTATCCTATATTCGGCAATCAGTTTTAGGTTCTGGCCAAATATAGATGACCGAGAAATGTCACTGCGCATGTTTCATTAGTGTTGGGAGGACTTGGTCCCATAAATCCCCTGGGTACTGACAGCAAAACAAAACAATACAAGCTGGTAAAAAGGGATTGGAATTGAAATATATGACCTGTCAGGAGTTCTCACGTGGGCCTACTATTTGAGATCAATATTGGTAACTTATTTTGCCATCTTTTTGCTAAGAACACAAATTACACCCTCTTTCTTCATCCATTCAAGCAAGGAGGGTGCATACAGCATTCCTGAGCCAAATCCTTCTAACACACGGCTAGATCTCCCTGGACTTTGTTGAGATCAATTGGTGATGCACGTAATAGGTGTATGCACACACTTGACAGCCATTGCACCTTCTTCTGACAAACCGTACTAACTCCTTGGGTGGGTACTCACTCCTCTCTCTTCCTCAGGGGTCTTCTCAGCAACTTACTGTCCATGACAAGGATCCCATCTAATAGCACAGAAATAGGATGTTTCTGTGCTTGGAGCTGGGGCTCTGCCATCTCAGCAGAGTCCTGAACCCATGGACCTGAAGACACAAGAGAAGGCTGACGGCCCCTGTACTGGGCAGGGATGCCACAAGTTCCATGTGCGTAGCCAGATCTCCATCCAGTCCTCTTTGTCCCCAACTCAATCCGCCAAGACTCCATCATTTCTCCTGCCTGCAGACTTCCGTGGCTTAGGTAATATTGTCTCACTGATTTATTCCACTCGTGTGTTATTTTGCGGTGAATTAATTCTGAAATACTTAATTTGTGAATTGGAGTGAACATTTGATTAAGCACTTACAGTCAAATGATATGCCATGTTTTTTCTGAATTTGTTCAAACCCAGCCAAAAGAAAACTTTAACATCAGAATGCAGTAATTTTTCCTTATTCTCTTTTCAATTTTGGTAGTGCACAATCCATTAGAGGAGTAGCCAAAGGGAATAAATGAATCAGAGTCACAGCTTTCCATTGTCCCAGTTGTAACTGAAACAAAATGAAAACTGATATAGAAAACATGCTAGCTTTCTACAGAACACATCTCGCTGCACAGACAAAGCGATTGTTTATTCAAATGAAGTGTGGAAAACAGAACAAAATTACCTAAAGCTTTTTGATGCAGGATGACAAAATCTTCCCTGTAGAATTAACTCAATCTCAGTGTAACACAAACACACATGAAGAGAAAACTGGTTTAAGACAGACCGTAAATAGAAGGGATAATAAACAGCATTTAGGGAAAAAAGACACAAGATATTTATAGGATCCACATCTATTTAACATCCTAAACAATGCTATTTTATTCACAAACTCTTTATGAATTCTAGAGATTGGGATCAAAAACTTTAGAAACCTTGACAACAGCTTTCACCAATCTAGGTTTATCATGCAGAAGAAAAACCCTGAAGGACTGTGATCTGGGGGTGTTTAGCCTGGAGAAGAGGAGGCTAAGGGGAGACCTGATCGCGCTCTACAATGACGTGACAGGAGGGTGTAGCCAGGTGGGGGTCAGCCTCATCTCCCAAGTAACCCATGACAGGACAAGAGGGCATGGTCTGAAACTGCGCCAGGGGAAGTTCAGGCTAGAAATGAGGAGGCATTTCTTCAAAGAAAGGGTCGTTGGTCATTGGAATGGGCTGCCCAGGGAGGTGGTGGAGTCCCCATCCCTGGAGGTGTTTAAGAAAAGACTGGAAGTGGCACTTGGTGCCATGGTCTGGTGGACATGGTGGTATTAGGGCAAAGGTTGGACTCGATGATCCCAGAGGTCTCTTCCAACCATTGATTCTGTGGTTCTGTGATGTTTGACTTTTTGATGTCTTTTTGGAAAGGCAACAAAAGTCTTCCCCAACAGATAACTACATACATAATATAGCATAGCATAGCATAATGTAGCATATCTAAAGCAATATTGCAGTGACTCCCAAATATTTTAGATCACTACTCCCTGTTTCACAGGCCATGAACACTCATTATGAAGGCTAGAATGGAAAACAGTATAAAAGCGAATGATCTATAGTCTGCTAGTCATGGCCTCACAGACCTCTGTTTGGGAGCCAATAAAACCGGGAGTTCCTTTACGTCACTGACAAAATAATCTTTTGTTAGCAATGCCTTTAGTTTAGTCAAAATATTCCTGACCAGCTACGTCTTTCCTGTTTAAAGGAGGAATTTCTGAGAGGTCATGTTGTTTGAATCTCACTTCTCAAATTTATTATATACATAAATGTTTATATATTCATCTTCCTTTTCTTTCAATAGCTTGGTGAAGTTATGAATTGATAAAAAACCTGACAATTTCAGGCAAAAAACCCCAACTAATCAAACCAGAGGGTATTTACATATTGGTATTTCAGATATTATTAAAGGCAAAATGATTTCTACTGGAACTCTCCTAGTTGAGATTATGCAAAATAGGTCAGAATTTTATTCAGATTTTTTTACATGATAGAGTTTGATTCAGCAATGTAACCTCAAAACTATTTACTTCTTTTACATTACCATGGTTTCTGATTTCTTTGCTGTCGATATATTGAAGAAACTAAAAAACACAAAAGGGAAATAATCATAAGCAGTATGACTCTTTAGTATCTATAAAGAGGTGCCATAAATTTGCAATTCTGACATTCATGGCATCATAAATCAGAATTATATTGATATTGAATTAGCACGATGGGAACTAATGAGGGTGAATTAGCATGGGTATATTGAATTAGGCACGATGGGAACAAAATAATGGAAAAGGAGGAATATGGAAAGTATGAACTCTCCGATAATTAGGTAATGTATTAAAAAGCAGAACAGATGAGAACTGTGTATATACATACATTAAAGATGTTCTCACAGTTGCTGCCAGGAGTCCTAACTTTGCCCAGGGCTCCGAAACGTTCTGCACGCAGACTCGGGTGGGTGAAGGGGTCTCTCCGAGGAGCTGAGCTGTAGCTGTGACTGGGCAGCTCGGCGTTAACAGACCTGTGTGTCACACAGGCAACCTGTGAATCTCGTCTTTAATTTCTAAGGGTAAATTATGTGATTATTTACACAATAACGGAGAGGAAGGGAAAGGCCTGTAACAGAGCTGGAGGGAAAAAGGCAAACAAACTATTTGTAATATTTTTTTTTTCACTTGAAGAAACAAATGTATTCCATGTATTGCTTCAATTTGAAAGTATTTTCGTTTAGTTCCCCTTTCTGTTCTTAGTAAGAAAAGTTTAATTACAACTAGGACGTGTTCTGAGGAAACTAGCTTAATTCAGGAAAGTGTTTAACATACATTATGTGTGTAACTACATGCCTGAAGTACTTTTCTCAACAGGGGTACCAAAATGTCAATGATTATCTTATAAACCTGTCTTCGTAAGAAAGATGGCACTTGGAAAAGAAGGGGAATAGCTTTCTTTAGTTTAAAAAAAATAACATTAATTCCTTTAATCAGATTTCTCAACATTTATTAATTATTTATTTTATTATAATATTGATTCAATATACTAAAATACTTTCTAAAATTAGTAAAAATATATTACATCCAGATCACATGTAAAAGTTATCGTCGTTTTTAAAATTTCGTAAGATAAAAATATAGCAAAATGTTCCTATATCAGCATCCAAGTCAAGCCTAATGAATAAAATTGCATTCATCCTTTACAAACAAATAATTAGGAGAACAATAATGAAAGACATACGTTCTTCAAATCATTGCTATGCAAACTGAAAACTATTTCTAAAAGAGGGTTCTGTGATTTATTGACCATGGATTATTAACAAAATAGCCCAATCTAAACAAAAGTCCATTGTATTCTGAAGATGAAAGAATTATGAATTGTAAAATACCATTTATCTGAATTGAGCAGCATCCAAACCAATTTTACAAGCAACAGCTGTGAAAAAATTTGCATGGCAAAAAGAATTCAGAAACAAAAGGAACACAGTTGGGGAATAGATGTTCTGGACTATTGCCTTCTTGTCTTCCAGAGCGAATATTTGGTCCCAACGTCAACAAATAAATATTTCAAGTACAGAACTGCTAAATCTGTGACAATATGTATTAATAATATTAAAAGTTCTTTCCCAACATTTTCAACATAGAAGCAAGATCATTCCGTGAAAATAAACGAGGCAATGTATATGAAAATGTGTAAAGGAAAATGTTTTGTTTTGTAATCAGTGTTGCTAATCTCTACTATTTAAGTACACACTTTCACAAAGATAAGGAGTTTATGCATCTTTTTATTCTTCAAAGTTTGAAGTCCCTAGCAGTGTCAATTCACTTCCTATATTTTTCCCATTAAAAAAAAACCCCAAACAGCAGACAAGTAAACAGTTTATTTGTTTTAGTAAGATAGTTAGGAGTTGCAGTCACAGTCTAGGTGTCATGAAAACAAAGATTGAAAAGACTTTTTGTGACAGGGACACGAGTACTTCTGCAGCAAAACCTTAAAATGTAAATACAGCACATCGAAAGAGCTGAACATGAACAGGCAGTGAGCACGAGTAGGTTAAGAAACAAAATACTATGCAGTGGCTTCGCTTGATTTTATTGCTCTATCTTCATATGTACTCACTTGCTACAAGATGCTTTATGATTTGCTCAATCCTAGAGACATTCAATCGGTAAGAGATAGATTTAACCTAAAGAGAACTGACTTCTTAATGTCAGGAATTCTCGGGGATTCCTTCATCTCAGGCTCAGACAGGTCTTCTTGACTGTCACACACCAAGGGTGCAAGTCACTGCATGCCTCACACTCTGCATTCGTATTTATCTGCACGGCTCACAGGAGAGATTTTCATATGTTTTGGGGGGTGGCCAGTCTGTTCTTCCCCTTGAAGTCTGTGCCAGCATTCTTAGACATAGGTACAAGGCAGCAGCTGGAGCCAGTGTATAAATGGAAATACTGGTTCAGAAATCAGTGCCTCCCAACTCACTCCAATCAACAGGCTCTGACAGAGTAAATGCAAAAAAGAGTAGAACAAAATCCAGGCTCCTGCAGCATCACCCTCTCTGCAGAGCAGCCTCGCTCTACTAAAAACCAAGCATCCCTGTAAGCCTCCTCAGTCTCCTTCCTTCTCCTGTGCTCCCCGACCCGTGGCCCCTTCACAGCCCACCATCACCTCACCTCATCTGCCAGGAATGCGGCAGAACCACACTGCAAGGCATTGTTCACGTTCCCCTTTCTCCATCCTTGGCTCTCCACAGGAAGGGGAGGAGAAAATATCTCTGCTACCTTTGTGGTGGGAGAGACAGAAGTAAAAGGTTCCCCTGCTCCTGTTCCTATGCACTTGTACAGAGCAAATGATCAATTTCAATTTTTTTTCTCCAAAGCCTCCATTGCATCTGTTGGCACCCTCTGGTCCCAGAGGGAGGGCTGATGAAGAAATAAGGCCATTACCAACCTCTCAGGAATGGTGAGAACGCTTCTGCTCTCTATTTTATAGCTGGAAGGTGTTTATATTTGATAATTTTGGTTGAAGAAACTTGATCGTGTTGGCTGGGTCAGCAACTTTCTTATTTTCTGGTAAAATGAATTCAGGGTCAGATAGACTCATCTTTCTTGGGCTAGCTGAGTCTCTAAACTGTGAAATCTCTCCTTCTGTTGATCTAATAATTTATAGACAGCAAGTACATCCTCTTCTCATGTATTTCTTGGAACTAAAAAAGTTGTAAGAAACATGATTTTCATGCACACGACAGCAAAATCAACCAACCAACCAACCACCAAAACATTCTCACAAAGATAGTCCCTTTTTGTAAAACTTTGAGTTTCCATTCACAAGAAAGGGCTAGAATTTTTCTCAATAAAAAATATGATAACATATTTTTTAAGCTCAGGATGTATTTTCTTTATCCTCCTTCCAGTAATTTTACCCCACACATTAGCCTTTTTCCTGTATTCCCCCACAAATCAATGTTATTAAACAAAAAATCAAGTTTTATATAGAAATCTGGATATCTGACACCAGAAGAAAGAATTTCAACAAAGTCATGAATGTTGAAGACAGAGTTTTACAATGGAAACAAAGGGCAATTTCATTAGCAGATGGCACTGTAGGGTCCACTGGTTACAAGGGTGTCTACAATATCTCTTAAAAAAGAAGAAGAAGAAGAAGAAGAAGAAGGACTGAAACTTCAAGGTTTGAAGAAGCAAAACTTTTTTTGTTTTATTTTTGCTGTTCAACATCTTCAGTGTTTGCCCCAGTCCTGTGGGCTCCAGTCCTGAGAAATCTACACTCAGCTCCCCACACTCCTTAAAGACTGAAACTTAATTTCTTTGTTCCGTCTACTGATAAAATGTATTCCCTAAATATAGCCTTGTTTTTTGAAGCTTTCACCCAGTTCTCTGCAGATGATGCACACTAAGAATTGTGTCTTCCCAATCCCTTTCTGAACAAGGAATACGAATTATTCTGAATCTTGCTTACATTGCCCTTTATGAAAACTACAAACAACTAAGACTTTAGGAAGTCTACTCATAGGCATTAGAGACTGACAAAATTAAGGACAAATTAATTAAGGGGAAAAAAAGACAAAGTGTCAGAAGCTGCCTTGCCTGTCTCGCTCTTCTAGAAGGCCTAACATTGCTGTGAGATGCTGTACAGAGAGTATCTTTCTACAGAAAGTAACTCCTGCT
>NW_009612207.1:63373-83707 GCF_000690535.1 Cariama cristata
AGCAGGATATTCGTAGCGCTTTTCTCTTCAAATGCCGTCAAGGTAAAATACTTCTTGCTAAATATGGAAAGCTAGGAAGAAAAGTATTACGACATTGCACGATTGACCAGAAAATATGTTTGTCTAGGTTTTCTGCCTACCTGTTTTCTACATGCTCAGAAATTCTCTAAGACATTATTTTGTCAGGTCTCTACAGCCTTTAAGTTTGTTCAAATACTGATGGATATAGGAACAGCTTCTAAGTGGAGATGCTGGTTCAGAAATCAGTGTTTCCCAACTCACTCCAAAAGGGATGAAAACCCAGGGATATTTGGTCTGTCTTTACGTAATTGCCTTTGATCTATATTAGTCACACTTCCTCTAAATGTTTTTAACGTGCACGTCACTGATTTCCTTTAGCTCCAGGCCTTTCCGAGGGCTCTCTAAGTATTATATCTTACTGTAGAAGCAGGAGTCAAAAGCTGGATCACTTCTCTGTGGTTGCCTCTGGGCTGAGTAAGTGGCCCAGACCCCTCATCCCACTTTAGAAGAGATCTTTCAACAATTTAAAGACTTTTCCCAGTCTTTTTGCACTAAATAAATTCCATCCAGATCCGAATATTACTTCCTTATTGAGCCAAGGGCCTGCAACGATCTTTTTTGTCTGAAATGCAAGGCTCCAGTCACATAATTAACACGTCATTTGGTTTAAAGAAGAGCAGGTATCTGGTTTTGCCTAAAACTTTTTAAGGATGCTAAACATAAGTCAGGTAAGTATTGTGTAAACACACCTGTGACTTCAGGTGAAAAAAAGCCTCAGCAAGTATCAAAGCAGCCCAGAAGAAGAGATAAAATCACTGATACTTATGTTGAAACTACAGATAGGCAAATGTTGATCTTTTCTGTACAGGCAGTTCAGCACATAAGTGCAAGAACGCACGTAAAACTAAAAGGTAAATTTAAACTCAGATCACCTTTGTGTGAAAAACACAATTTTAGGAAATTAAATAGTGCTGCAGGTGGGAGTGAGTTTTGTTGGCCAGTTGCAAAGAATCTTCAACATAGGTTGTAAACCGGGTTCTGAAAGATGACTCACAGACTTAATGAGTGGCAACATTAAACCTCATTTTACATTTCTGAATATTCTGAATAGTAAGAGATCTTGCAGTGAGACCTTCAAAGTACCTGTACGATGAAAGAACCTACAGCTTCTTTAGAAAAGTGGTTTACGTGATTTGAGGTCTGTTATCTTAAGACTTAACTGCTTCTGAAACTTTCACTGATTTCAGTGGAGACAATTTTCTGTAGCCAACAATTCAGTTTTCCTAAACAAGCTATTCTAAGAAGATTCTTAAAATGAATTTGAAATAGAGGATCTCTGAGGGAGGAGGAAGAAGGGAAGGTAATAAAGAGGAGTGTGCTCTGAAACACTATTTTTTACACCAAAAAAATGTTCACTGAATCTTTTAGTGATTATTTAACTGAACTGAACTTCTGCATTAAATGTCTTTAAAGCTTTTCTATTTGTGAAGCTGAGCAAATTGCCAGAGAGTATTGACTTGAAAGAGGTTTTTCCATTGTCTTCAGGTTTCACTCCATAGGCTCTCACATGTGACCTCACATCTGTTTCCATACACTGAGTTGCCATGGAGCTTTCTCGTGATGGAAAGCTCAAACAAGCTAAGACAGAAAACATGCATGTGGATCGGTGTTCTGGAAAAAATGACTAGACACCTTTTGGCTTCAACTGGATATATCAGAATTAAAATTAAATACATTAAAAAAAGTATGTACATGCTTGCCTGGTGCTGAAATTAAAATGAGGAAAATGGATATTTGCTGAATAAGAATATGGTACATTAAATTATACTCTTCATCTGAGTGTTATCTAATTTATGTCACTGGAAGGCCCTGGTCCAAAAAGAATGCCTATTTGTTAAAGGAATTCAGTAATAAGTGGCAGAATCTGGCACTAAAAGACAGGTATTACAGAACAGAGTATCTCCTTTCTTTCATTGTCTCTAATTGTCTAAGAAGAGTACTAACCACAGACAGAAAAAGACAGCTCATAGTGCGGGAACAATGAAAATGTTAATTCTGAGATGGTCAAAGATGTGGCCTAAAATCGAAAGTATATATTTACATATTCAGAAATACTGACTTTTATTGCTGTAACAACAAATCAAAAGGATATGGAATAAGGAAGGAAAGTCTTTAAAATATATTCTTTATTTCCAGGATTTTATCTTAACTGATATTCTGATATCCCTTATTAAATCCAAAAGCAGATGCAACCAAGTTTATTTTTTTCTGTGTAAGACTAACCTTTCCTCCAAACAAAGTTCACTAAGTACATTGTATAGATGCCTGGGAGAAAGTGCGTTTTCATCTACCAGAGAGAATCAGAGCAGCGTGACTTCCTCCTTCTCGCCTCCTGCTAACGGTTGGTAAGTAAAATAAGAGTAGGGCCTAATACCACCTCCTAGGGTTCTGCAAATCATTCACAAATGAATGCAAATTATGGCTAAATCTGCCTCAATTCTGGTTTAATTACATCCCCAAATTTTGGCCTTGCTTCAAACAAACTTTCAAAAGACCTGAGCTGAGTTCTGAGCGTACCACCTTGCAGAGCATAGGAGAGTACTCTAAATACGTGCATACAAAGGATGAAGGATTTTTGGTTTTGGATTTTGTCCATGCCAAATTTGGAAGGCATCATTGAAATTTCCTTTGTACGCTGCACTTAAGGCAAACCTGGTGAAATTCCAGCTGAATTAAAACCAGTGCAAAAACCTGTTTCTGTATCCTCTTGTGAACCCACACTACTTCAGCATTTTAAGTCCACATAAAATAGATGCATATGGTTCTAGAAGGGCAGGAATCTGGCTCTATAAAGGCAGAGGCTTAAGTTGGTAATTTTTGAAAGTGAAGAGTGTAATGGAAGACTGGATTAGAATGAATATTAGGATAATTTAAAATATACCAAGGCACCTAAGGATAGCAAATTTGATCTCATATAAGATGTCTTCAGTAGGCTAAGAAAACTGTTTTCTCACTTGACTGGTTTCAGACAGTGTGTCTTCAATGAGAAAAATGTGGAAATGAATCCTCCAGGTACTGCAGGTCCACTAATATTGTTACATATTGGTAGGAAATTAACTTCTGTATTTAACCAGGATACAGTGTCAGCTCCACTGGACACTGAAGAGCCTCTCTAACATTCTCTGTCTACCCCAGCAATATCCAATAACAATAGCACTGTCCCTATACAGAGTGGATGTATTAAACCTCTTGATATACATGTGTATCTTGGAAGAACAAGTCAACGAGTCATTTGGAAAGGCATCTTTTGGGATGTTATTTCATTTACAAGTAACATCATACTGAATTTGCAAATGTTGAATCAAAGAGGGAGTTTCTTGTTAGCTGTCAGCAGTACAAAGCTGTTTAGTTCCTTGTTTTTAAAGTTCTGGGACATTATATAGGCCACTATACTTTCTCCTCTACTTCAAATGTAGGGCATCTCTGACATAATTTCTTAACGCTGGGTGAAAATGCATGATGGTGTTGGCTGTATTCTACTACACTGGGAAAATGTCCATGCTCTCCTGAGGGATGACTATTCTTCATTGCATTTAGGCCACCAAGGTCCTTCTATCTCTTGAAACACACCTAAACAACAAAAAAATTTTGCCTGTCTGCTGTGGCAAACTGAGGTCACATTGTGCCGAGACTATGCTTAGTAATTTACTAGGACATAAAACTGCAATGCAACTTACTTCATCATGTCTAACAGTAAAATGATTAATCTCTAAGGAAAAGGTTGATGCCATTTTCTTTTCTTCTTTCTCTCTCAGGCTTTGGTTTTGACACAGAGTTGAAGAACTGAACAAGAGCCAATTGAAAATGAGGTGTTACGCAACATAAATAGCGCTGTCTTTGATGAATGAAAACTTCATCAGTTTTAAGGTTTGTCTGAACAGTGCCAGGATGCTATGGATAATAAATAAGTAGCAAATAAAAAGGTAAATTGACAGTTATCACCACAAACACAATAGAAAATATTAAGATAGCCAAGGTTATCCATTGTTCCATAAACATGGACTTTGTTTATGGTACAATATTGTGCTCTATATTCTACTTTTTGAACATGTAACAATAATTTTTTGAAATATGAAAAATGAATAGTTGCACATACAGGTGCATTATTTGAATATCAGCTGACTCACATCATCTCAATGAAGTACTTTTATTGCTCAGAAATTGTTAAAAGTGCCTGGGTTAAAAAAAAAAAAAGTGTAAACCTTCTCAAAGCAATGAAATATTTGCACTTTTTACACCTGGACACTATAACACTTCTATAGGTGAATAGTGGATCCACAAAATTTTTTACAAGTGATTTGAAAAAAACCAAAAAATCTTATTTCTTCTTTGATTTATACTGACTGTAGGTATATTTTGTGGAATTAATAGTTACATGGGTCTAAAAATGTGGAAGATTTACAGATTTTGTTAAATGCACTTTCCAGTACTATGGCACAAGGTGTACACTTAAATAAATTTCATCTTTACCCACATTTTCTTTTGATTTCTGGTATTTTAGGGATACTTTTAAAAAGTCAAACCTTTACAAATTTGTTTCTCCCTGTTGTATACTCTCCAGTACAAGTGTCCTCCTTTTCTCCCCACAGTGTTTCTAGGTATTACTTTGTCTGTACAGATCTTTACTCTTTTTAAATGTCAGGTTGTAGTCCTTTTCTCTTTCTCTTGCTTTTCTGTCTTCTCTGTCAGATGGAATATCATCCTGCAAAACTTTATACGGCATTAAAATTGATTTGAGTGAGCTTTAATGGAGAAGCAGCAGAGTGCTGAACTCTTTTTGGAGCAAGTTCCAATCAGCCCTTAATACAGCTGTGATGTGGTACAGCACGGTGCTATGCAGAATACATAGAAGACTAAAGCATGAATATTTTAAATCTCTATGTTTCTAAGACTACGGTCTTGCTGACTTTAGCAGACATTGACTTAGTACATTCATTACCTCCGATATTACTTTAACCATCTAGAGTTGATTTAAATTCAATATTTGGGATTGTGGTTTGCATTTCCTCATATTAGGAAACATTCTAAAGTCTTTTTCTTTCCATATCACACTCTGTCATTTATTGCTTCTATCTTCAACATGTCTGATAACTAACAGATAGTACACAAATTCTGAATCCAGAGAGTGTACTCTCTTATGTTGTTCAAAGGAGAAAAATTGGGCCTAATGCTATTATTTTCACTCACCATTTAAAAGTTCTAATTAAAATATTTTATTACCAAATTATTTCTCTTGTGCCTGCAACTCTACCAAATGTCTAATCTAATGAAATCACCGCAATCGAATTTCCAATCTCAGAAAGCGTATTAATTCACAAATAACTTTAAGCAGAGGGTAATCTTGCTGAAGTCAAAGTAAAGCTTGGCTCATACTCAGTAACATAGCTGGATCAGATCCCAGGAGACCATTAAGAAAGAAATTGCAGTGGAAGATGTTTTTAAAGTTGACTCTCAGAATAAAAGATATGTAAGTGTTCACCTGCACAGCACACACAGCTCAGCACCAGGAAATGGCATCCACAGGTGGTACGTTCAAAGGTGCCCCAAAGAGAGAGACACTGATTCCCTAGGGGCATTAAATAAGGGTTGGCGCTTCTTTCAGAAGTATTTTTGAACATTCCAGCTTAACAGATGCCACATAAAAGTTCCTTAAGAAAACGGTTAGATAAGATCTATTATGTGTTACATATGAATATAAAAATAGGTGCCTAAGGCTACAGGAGACAGATAATAATAAAAGACAGTGCGGGAGTGGCTGAAAATAGGTTTGTTGACTTAAAAAATAATAATAAATAATTCATTTATTTTTATAATAAAACTAAAGATGGAGAAAAAAGAAGCCAACAACCCATTGGAAGAATTATTGGTGTTTCTGAAAGTGGGGCGGGGACTCATAGTTTTTATTGGTACAAAGCGATTCAAGGTTTTGCTAAAAAAACCAACCCAACAGTTCCCCTAAAGGATAACAACTAAAATATACCAGATTGTCTCAGAGAGCAGTGAGTTTCTCATAAACATGGATTTTTAACTTCTTATCTTGCAAGTGTTTTTCTTTCACTTTGTTGGTGATGTTAGTGATTATTTGTCATTTGTGGTAAGGAAAATTAACATGGTGTGTGAATGGCTTGACATTCAAAATCGAGGTTTCATTGCAGAAAGATTCATGCAAATGCTTAGCACTGATATTAGCAGTACTACTCACTCAGTGAAAGTCAATACATGTATAGAACTTTATGTAAATGAGATAATATATGCAAAGTATGAAATTAATTTTTGGAACTTTACTGATGATGGAAAATCCAGTTCTTTGCATTTTAATTTTTAAATTTTATTTCTCAGTATCTCAATGAGTGATACTGAAAACTTTTCTATTGAATGACTAAAGAAATATGTTGTTAACTATTAATCGGTATTTCTGACCTTGATACTCATCTGTACTACTAAGGTATGTGTCCAATGTACATTGGATCTCCAGTAAAGTCTGCTCCCTCCTGTTGAATCACATGTGACTTGGCCATGAAACTGAGACACCGACAGTCTACAGCAGGACTGTAAATTAAAAGTCTTCTTGCTAGCCTGCAAATTTCAATTTGTTTTCAGATCTTCTTTCAGGAAATACATTGTTAGAGCACCGATTTTAGCAGAGGTGCTGTGAACCCTTCTAATCCTAAATGCACTCTCCTGTGTACTGAAATCAGATTAGTTTTTCTGTATTGGGTTCTACTGAGTCCAACACAGATTGTTCCACTCAGTAACACTGTCCAAACTTCTAATTCTGTTCATTACTAATATAGAAGAGACAAAATGGGATAAGAATAAAAATATTATAGAAATGCCTGAAATTCCCACTGGACTATAGCTTTATAAATGGCAGTGAGGAGACCATCCCCATCCCAGGTGGTTTATGATGCGTACTGTTTCAAGAAGAGGGCTTTAGGATAAAATTTTGGCCTTGTTCAAGTCATTAAACTTCTCTCCTCCTCATAAGACTGTGCATTCTTTACGTTCTGTTCTTTATTTACTTTGTGCTTGACCTTGTAAAGAGAGACCACATAAATCTAAGCCTCTGCGTCGTTCTGCTGAAATCAGCAGAACTACTTGCAGTTGCATAAAATCAAGCACACGAATTTTTGTGGGATCAGAGTCTCACTTGAAGAGACCTATGTTATCTTCATATGCGATGTTTAAAGTGTGCATGAAGTTGAAAACAACATTGTGGGCAAACCATCTTCCCAAAGCTATGCAAGCACCTTGCCCTCATTTGGAAGATCTCAAAGGTCCACTGAATCAATCAGATTTTAACGACCCTGCTTGTCAGTCTTCTAAACTTTATTTTGAAGGTTAGAGGATGTCTGATGGAATTCGACACTGGATCAGAGAAGAATAGTTAATAAGCATTATACTTATGCTAAGAATGACAAAGTTAGGTACCTTTCTGTTATTTCAGTACCAAGTTTTGATTACTTGATTTCAGGACTCTGCTAGCAGTATAGCCTAGCCAATTTTAAAAACAATTGTATTGAAAACCAAATAAATGTAATATGCAGTTTCTAAAAAAAGGCACATTCATATTCAACAATTGCAAAACAAACTTAGAGTACATCTTACCCTGAATTTCCCATTACAGCTATTCCTCCTTTTTTTTTTTCTTTTCTTTTTATAAACTGTGCTTATTGTTGTGATTGTGTTTATATGTATCTTCAAGGAACTTAAAACGTTTTGACTATAATTGAGGTACGTAATAATATTATATTAGTATTCCAATAAACAAATAGCAATACATTTCTTAATAGACAGTGTTATGTATTAAGATGCCTTGCGTGTATTTATACATACATACAAACACACACACATATTTATATCAAAACATGTAGTTTCCTTGATAAATGGTTGTACATACATATGATTATACAAACCACAGAGGATGTGTACATTTATCTTTACTTTTAGGAGATTTTTTGAGGGTATAAGTAAATATAATGATAACAATAATAACAATGATAACAACAATAACAAGAACAACAATAACAATAATAATAATAATTTTAAACATTAATAAATTAAAATATCCCTTGATTTTTTTTTATTTTTCAGCTTAAGTGCAGGCTTGTCTAAGTTGGACTCCTCTGTCAGACTGGTGATGAGGGTTGTCTCCAGTAAGGAAACGCCCGTGTAAGCCCAGGCTCCAGACGCAGACCCCATGAGGCACCTCCATGCTGCGTCTGCCCAGAGCAGCCTCCGGAGCACCAGAAAGCCTACAGGACCACAAACCATTCCCAGGCAGGTTTTCTAGCACTTGTCCCACACTGCATTTGTTTGTTTTACATAGCACTCTTAATGCATGATGAGGACATATATGTAGACCTGTTGTTATCAACATTGCTCTTGCTAGAGAATTAGTGTGTAACAGTTCCAAGGTTTGGGAAAGATGAAATACTGAACCAGAAGGTCTGATGAGACTTACCCATGGGGAGAGGCACAACCAGCAACGAACAACTGCTCTGGCCACTGTCCTGGTCCTGTTTCAAGAGCTGGCACCAACTCCAAAGGATTTGGTCCTGTTTATGTATTAAACATGAAGGGCAAATAATCTTATTCCCAGTTTAGAGAGGTCTGTTGAGCCAATTCACGACTAAAGTTGAACCCCCAAGCTTGACTTTCAGAAGCGTCTTCTTGAGGATGTCTATAAGGCCTACTTATTCAAGTCTTCCCAACACTGTTTCTCAGGGAAAGACCAAATGGCAACAGCAGTACTCATAAGTACTTATTAACTTCTGGATCTTCCACAACCATAACAAAACCAATGGATTAGAAATCTAATGTGAAGTCAAATCAATCTATTCTCCAATGACTTAAAAAATTTAGGGAACACAATCCTAGATAGGTATTTAGCAATTAATAAATACAGAAGTGTTAACGTACTCCAATAGCTTACATAAGCTGTATAAACACAGGTTACTGAATTGCAGTTTAATCTCTTTAAGAAGGCAGAACACAATTGCCTATTGTACTTTGGTGCTAGAAAGAACATAAGCTTTGATTGCTGCAATGGAGTGACTCTCTATATATTCAAATTTGTTAATTTTGCTTACTTTTTGTGGCTTATTTGCCTCTGAAAGGAAGCCCACAGCTGGAATACATCTTACACTATGCTACACACTAATATCCCTGCAGGACCTATTCTAAATAAGTCTGTGGGAAATCCAGACAACTAACCACGATGGAGCTACAGAGAGCTGAACTCCTTCTAAAAGCAAACAACTGCTTTTGCCAAAATGGGTTCCATTAAAATTGAATGTCTACCATATCCTAGACACGTGCTTACCTTGGCTGTAGCATGTGTAGCCTTCCCTGTACTTAACATAGGAAATGGTTACAGAAGCAATTTTAGCTGCTGTGAATGACACTGTAAATGTCTTCTATAGTCTAACTGTAAATGTCTGGCACTTCATGTCAGGAATTATGTGATGATCCTTTTGGAAGAAGGACAGATGAATGATCCACCCTTAAACTAAAGTCAACCTTTCCCTGCAATTATTCAAGAACAGTTAACCAGAGAAATCACTGTTTCCACAGAAGTCAGGTGAATTAAACATCAGCTCTGACGCCTTCTATATTTCAGATGTTCAATAATGCCACTAATTACATAAACTAGTTTTATGCTAATACATATAGAAAATAGTGCCCTTAATTTCTGTTTTCTGATGGCGGTCTAGATAGAAAATGTTGCTAAATATGAATATCCCTTTAAATAAATTCAAAACTATGGTGGACAGAACATATTTTTCAGTTTCTTACAAAATACTCTTGGACAATGGTATCACAGGTCATTATTTTTCTTTCTGCAGTTGAGTGGGAAAGAAAATGTAAAGTGCAAAGTGTAAATTCCAATATTTTCTATAGTTATTGAAATAATTGTTAAAAAACAGAATATGAACTACATAAATACAATCCATACTGCAACTTGTCAAATCACTGCATTCTCAGAAGAATTAAAAAAACAGAGAACAGCTGTTATGTTTGAAGTTTTGTGGGAAAAGAGCACTTTGTGTATTTTCAATAGCTTATGTCTTTCTGAAGCCCTTTGGATGATTTATGTTAAAGATAGACTGAAGTTAGGTGGGTTCAAGTTGCTGTATGAAAGCCTGCCAAGCAAAGCACAGAGAATTCCATAACTCCTTAATGCGATGACTTTTTTTCCCCTCAAGAGCACTGAAAAATATTATAGCAAGGCTAGAAGCGCAGACAGACCAACCTACCTACATAAATACATACAACATCTTTTCTCTATTTGCCTTTCTCAAATGTCTTCTAGTGCTCCAAGATTGCTACTTGCTGTATCAAATCTCAAATTGTACGAAAATGCACCCCTAATCCATTAGTAAATAAAGGCATTATCAACATTGCTCATGTCAAATCTTTCTTGCAAGAGAGGAATTTTTTTCTGTTACAAACTCACACCTTCATAGAAAACTCTCCCGGGACATGGTGGCTTGCTGTTTCATAAAACCTTCCTGTGGAGGAACAACTGGAGGTGGATAGTTTGTTAAAACTGTTCTGCCAAAATGAAGTCCACCACATTGTGTTAGCCACGTAGGCACTACGTCTCTTTCCAAAGCGACAAATGCACGCTCATTTCTGCAGATAAATGCCTCCTTCCTCAGTGCCAAATCCACGTCATGGTAGACATCACTGTTCGTTTGCACAACGTGCTCTTTTACACCTGCTGGCAGTTACACCGTGCATCAGCAGGACCCCAGGAGGAGGTGACATATACAGAGGAGCTGCCCTGTTTGGAAACCTTCAAATTGAACTTGGCCTTCTCAGTCCCCTCCTACTGTCAGCACACTTTATGGTTCCAACAAGACACCAACCTCTGAATGTGCTTGAGAGGCAGGCAGAGGATCTTTTGGGGCCTTAACCTGACTTTTTGGAGTACTTGTACAACCCGCTAATCTGCTCTGTCTCTTGGTTATCCTAATTGTCGCAAACAAAACCACAAAACCAGCTTGCTCATACGGGATGTTGCTTCCTCAGCACTTTTCAGTGTTCCCTCAGTGGGAGGCCACTTGTCATTCAAAATTAAATTCCAAGCCACATTCTCTCAGTGATTCAGAACTAACCGCCAGAGACTCAAGTAAGGTCAAACAAGATATATTCTTTGCAGCTTAAATGAAAATGTCTTTTCATGCCAAATAACTTTCCCTAATGTTTATATGGTCCATATCTCCATTCTCAGTTGTTTATTTAGAGATACCAGATGCGCCATAGGTAATTATGCTTAAACATCATATAACAATATTAGATAAATAGAAAAGAATTAAGTCTGTAGGTATTTTTTCCATTTTTTAAATGTTTCTTCAATACTTTTAAAGGATTTTTGCTCAACCAGGATCCAAGAAAAAGATATCACTTCCAATTTGAGTAAGGAAGTTCTGCAGTCTATATGTGAAAGAAATAAGGACTAACTGACTTTTGGGCAATGTAATCAATATCCTTTCCTGAAGATAACTACTTATTGTGCTAGAATAGTGTCCAACTGAGAGAGTTTTGTTTCTTGATCACCTAATATTTTTGTAAAGAACACATTGCTAGGTTTTTATCTGTGAGAATAACACAATGGAGTACTGATGTGACAATTTCTGAATGTGGTACTGAAACAATGCTGAGCAGATTTCAAAATACCATTTATTAACAGTCATTTAATTGTTTTTATATCTCCTTTTTTTTTTGTTCTTCACTTTCCTAACAATAAAGTTTATTGACAGAAAAGTTTCAAGAAGATAACTTTGATACTGAAGAGTATTTACCAATTTAGAATGTATTTTTTATGATGATAGACATTTACACTAAAATTTAATTCTGTCTGTCACAAACCTGAAGAAAAAGATTCATTCCAGGTGATCTTTTATAGTCTAACAAAGTGTCAAGGTGTGAATTCTGAATTTTGGAAAACAAGCACACACCTAAAAATTTACAAGCAATTCATTAACTGAAACACATCTGAGTTTCAATAAAGGGATAGGACTGATCACCAACACCTACAAATAGATAAAGGGTTATTTCACAAACTGCCAACAAATAACTCTATGACGCTACTGAAGTCCCTGTATGGAGAATATATTATTTTAACTGCAGTACATTTTCTAGTAAACCACTTATCAAGTTAAGAAATATTTCCGTTAATTTCTGTGACGTACTGTTTGTGACTCCTCATGTCTCATATATACAAATACAGAAGGAGGGAGAAAAAGGAAGAGGGAGGCAGGGAGAGAGAATGAATTTCCTATTCAATTATATACTGGTATGATTTCTAATTTTTGCGTATGCAGTAACTTTGTTTTTAAAGAACAAAATTAAGGCTTTGGGTAGGGTCTTAGAAAGACAGATGATGCAAATAACATTGCATGCTTCATAAGGCATATGGTGAATTCATCATGAGAGCAGAGCACAATTTAAAAACCTGATTAAAGACTGGAGTAGCATGTAAAGAGCTTAGCTATCATTTATCCAGAGAGGAGGCTTCTCCAACAATAGCATTTCATAAGATAATGCAGCAAGACTCCCATCCTTCTCCCTTCCTCCTTCAAGTCCTGATGGGAAGGAGCAATGCCAAGGACAGGACTAACTTGGGAGAGATAAAGCATATAAAAGTCTGGGAAATATACATAAAACAAACTGAAGAAGTCCTCTGTACATCACTTATCTGTGAAGACAGAGTAATCTGGACTCAAAAAGTCTGGTAATTTAGTAGAAAACACTGAAAAAAAACCCATATACATGCATTCCTCAACTGATTATAAAGGTATGTAAGACAGCTATACCCTTAAAATAGTTTGCAGACCCTCCAGTAATGTTCACTCCTTTCTATGTTTTAGAAACCATCAGAGCAAAGATACACCGTTGTCTTTTCCATCTCTGTGTACTGTCAGTAAATACAAGCATTTCATACCCAATCCTGTCTATTTGCAGTCCTTATGGTTTTAGTGTGATACAAAGGTAAAACAGGAAAGGACATCATAAAGTGTTTATCTCTGCTGTCATTGAACCCAATAAGAGTTTTCTGTTACTGAAACTAGAGAAAACAAATAAACCTCGATGAATAGTGCAGTTAGTTAACAAGATTTTGGAGATTAGATCTTGATGAGCTACTTGTATATTGAAGTTAGTTAACATTGAGCAATGCGTATTAAGGGTTATGTATTTCATGTTTGAATTCAAACAAAGTTGGGCAATAAATTCAAAGTTTCAAATCACAAAGGGCCAGATACGCTGTCAATAATATTTCATAAATGCAATAACCTATGACACAGGAATTGTTTTATTCACTGAAGGAAAAAGTTAAAAAAAAAAAAATCTTTCTCTGATCTTTGAGAAACTTAGGAAACCTCCATTAGTTCAACTTGAAGCATTTAAATGTAAAAGGAAAAAATAAAGGCAGCAAAATAAATAATAAAAGACATACATATCCTGCTGACCAATTGTACTAAATTATTGAGTCTGATCACACCAGGAGAAAGAATATGAGAAGGAAAGAAACATTCTGTATCTTTCAGTTTACACCAATTGTTTAACACATTCTTCAGTAGGTGCTTGCAAATCTATTTGGCACTTTTCTAATTGACCTTAGAAAGCCTCGGATAATCTCTGTTTTACCAATTTCAAGAAACCTTATCAGAATGTTTTTCTCTAGAGACCAACTGTTATGGTGCCTTCTACTGAGATCTGCTTGGACAGGCAAGACAAAACAAACTAATGAGTTGCTAGAACTATGCACTACAGACTACATCCCTTCCCCTCTTACCTTGTTCCACAAGTCCAAATAAATACACCAGAGAATATGAAACATTAAGATAAAACATGGAAATTCCCATCCAGATTTTGTTTATTTTTTTTTCCTCCCCAAAGTAGAAATAAACCTCTTTCATAAATACATTATCTGCTCCAGATTTAAAGTTACTAAGTTAATAAGTTCGTGGGTTTCAGAACTGTTTGAAAACAATTTAGATGACATGACATCTGGTGTTTTGATGAAAGATCCTTCCCTCCAGAAAACCCATTTTTTTGGGTTTTACTGGAGGTAGCATTAAACTATAAACGATCAGAGGATTGTTTTTCCCTAGATTCTCATATTGTAGAACAATAAGCAAGCAATGACTTCTGTTTTAGCCTAAAAGCCCCCAGATGTTGTTGGGTAAATCTTTCTCCCAGTGTATGAACACCAAAGAGTAGGCTCCACAGGTTTGTTAGCGACAACACTTCCAGACTTACAGTCCTCCATCCTCACCTCCCTCTCCTCATTCTTCTTCCACTTGTCCCGTTTACCCTGTTCCCACTACTGCTTCAGTCGTGATCATCACTGCAAAGAAAAGGACTGAAAAAGTATCCCCACTACAGGATTTGTCTCTTTGTGTGTTGGATGTCTGAATAAAGTTCAAATCGCAAAACATTTTATGCAACTCATTCATTGTTGGAAAACTGTCAATAAATGAACTCCGGTAGAATAGAAAGCATGTCAGGGGCTTTAATTTCCAGCCAAGATCAGTGTCTGAGATCCTACATGGTCTTTCAAATGTGCTATGCTATGTTCTGTTTGATCTTTTTTAAATTGTGATACAAAGATCACTGAATTTTCCAAATCTATTAGCAGCTTAACAGATAATTAATTTACTGTAATTCCAAAAACCACTGATCACACTTCTGCGCTATTTGTTGCCCTGTCTTGTAATTCACAGAAAAACCTTGCAGGTTACTGGAAGTTACAACAGAAGATGACCATAAAACTATTAATGAAAGTTTGCTGTGGAGGATTTTATCTCTAAGACTTTATTCAGTGTTTGCTAATTACCATTTTGCTGCATTGACACACATCTTAAAATGAACAGAGCTCTCTTATATACACAGTTGATAAAGCAAAGACTTAGTTAAATATTTTCTCAGTATGGAACTTTGTTTGAATGAGTAACTATTTGTTTTGAAAGTTATTTGAAACAGGAGGCCATTGAACATGGAAATACTACAGCAAATTAGTTAATGATGCTGGCTACTTGCCATTATATACTACATTAAAAAGAACAGGAAGAGGGCTGGATACTGTACAATTAGACTTCCTAGAATATTGTTTCTGAAGAACACTAAAGAGGTTTTTCAATAAATTTGAGGAATGGCAAGAGCGGTCAGCCTTCATACTTGCAGTTCAGAATTTCCAGCTTTCACAACTGAAATAAGTTGGTTAGATTGTTTCAATTCAGATCCTTTCTTAACAAAATATTATTTTTAACAGTGAATTACTTCTCCTCTCTAACATTTGTTTTAGTTTTCTGTTCCTAAAGAAAATACCTGAAGGGAAGAAGATATCTGTGGTACCCATTTCTGGGAACATGCTTCATTATTACTTGGGTCTGATATCTTCTTCATAGAAGAAAAAAAATGCTTAAGTCAATCAGTATCTTTAGCTCTCAATTGAAGTATTATGACTGACAATTTCTCTCTTATTATAAAAACAAAGCCCCCAAAGCTTCCTGTCCACTGCCATACCTTCTTGAGCTCTTCCTCCTTGTCTCCTAGGCATTGACTTCCAATTCTGGTAAACCTCTGTCTCTCACTAGTTATGTTTTCCAATGAATTTATGCTTTCACCATGCATGGTAAGCAGACGCTTCCAATGGAAGTCATCAGAGATATTAAATTATCTTGAAATTTTTAGGTTGTTGATGTTCCTGCTTTTTGTTTTACTCTGTATCCAAGTAGAACTTGGATAATCAAGGTTATGTTTATCATAAGAAAGAGTGAGCGAAGAGATCTTTAGCTTTTCTGTTAGATCTCACTTCTCATCCTCTGCTGAAGTAGGAGTGAGAACAGTCCCGATGACACAGAAGAACAGCAAAACAGGGCACACAGAGTCTCTCTCTAAGCCTATGTGGCTATGTCAAGCCAGTACAGTCAATGTATCTCTATGAGTAGGCTCTTGGATTTCACAGCTGAAGATGAGATGCTCTGTGGGCTCCAAGCAGGGAAGGCCTCGTGACTTTTGAGCCCAGTGCTTTCCATCACATAGCTGTAAATCTAGAAACATATGGGAAAGTTATGCATGAATAACCTGATATGAGCAGTAGAAATTTCATGTTAAATTCTGCAGAACAAATAATCTGCCTGCAAGGAAATGGAAGTTATGAGTATCTTTTGCAGAAATTATTGGAACTTTCCCTTGTTCCTCATCTGAAGGAAGGAATGCATTGGTCCCAAGTGAATCGCAAGTTTATATTTAAATACTTTCCAATAAGAAAAAACAAGAACAAAAATACAGTTTTGCTTTTTAAAACAATATGTAATTCCAAGTGTTTAAGAAGAATGCTTTCCTAAACTGCAATCTTTAAAGGAGACTTTATAGATTTTTAATTCTTTTGGTGAGTTTCTTCATTTGTAGAAATATTATCATAGAATCATAGAATCATTATGGTTGGAAGAGACCTCAAAGATTATCAAGTCCAACCATATACCCAATGCCACCATGCCCACTAAACCCATTAAACCATGTCTTGAAGCACCACATCTAAACACCTCCAGGGATGGTGAGTCCACCACCTCCCCAGGGAACCCATTCCAATGCCTAACGACTCTTACAGTGAAGAAGTTCTTCCCAATATCCAACCTGAACCTCGCCTGGCACAACGTGAGGCCATTTCCTCTCACAACGTGAGGCCATTCCTCTTGTCCTATCACTAGTTACCGGGGAGAAGAGACCAACCCCCACCTAGCTACAACCTCCTTTCAGGTCATTGTAGAGGGCAATCAGGTCTCCCCTCAGCCTCCTCTTCTCCAGACCAAACCCCCCCAGCTCCCTCAGCCGCTCCCCATCAGACTTGTGCTCCAGACCCTTCACCAGCTTTGTCGCTCTTCCCTGGACACGCTACATGAAGCTAATAGGTCAACAATCTTTCTCCTTGATGTACATGGTCATATTCCTGCCTATTTATTTCCAACACTTGTTTTACTGTGTTCTTACATTCAAGTAACTTTTGTCCTTCTACTTTTGGGAACACTAGAATACTTTTTTCCTTTCTCTTTTTTTCTTTTTTTCTTTTAATAAGCTTGCTCTGATTGCAAAGGTTTGGAATGTCCCCTTTCTGGTGACTCTGCTTTTGTTTGGATTATGAACTTCTGCAACATGTAACTCAAAAGATATTCTGTTTCCAAGAGTAAAAAAAGATTGATGAATTGTAGTGATAATTTCTTTACGAAGAAAAGTGCATTCCAAACATTTTTCCCATGACAAAAATGTTCTATTTGCATAAATAGGCTATGTATACACAGTATATATATATGCACATATATATACAGAATAATCTTGAATAGATCTTAGAGGATGTAAATTTCTCCCATGACCTAATTTCTCTGTGTTCAAAAATTCTATTACAGCAGGAAACTTCAATGATATTAAGAGTTACAGTTAACAACATACATCTAAATAGGGACATTGCAGGCATCAAGACATGTTATTTCTGATAAGAAGATAAAAGTAATTATAAAATGGGAAATGGTCAATCATCAAGACTCATTGAGCTCTTTCCTCTTACAATATACAAAATACATTGTGTTCTGCTATTGCTAAATAGTTATTTTGGAATTAAGAGAGGGGAATAAATCTAATTTAGTATTTTTTGTTTAATCATCTTTTTTGTCAGTATTCTCCTCTGCTCTTTTGATGCCCTGCTTCTTTTGAAGTATAATGTCATGATTTTATTAAATTTGGTAAAAACATGGGACAGTTTAAAGCATTCCTTCAGATTGTAAAAATGGTACCCAGTCCTCGACACTTTCCAGTGTCTTCTCCATCCAGCTAGACAAGTTTTCTAAAACATTTACTCCTGATATTAAGTGGAAAATTAAGATAGGTCAACACAGTAGGGGTAAGGTATGCTGTGTCTTTGACTTAAACTCTGTAACCGCTTAACATTGAATAGAAGGTCAACTGTGTTAGATATGTAACTCTGATTTTAACAGAGATTGCCACCTGCTTGAGACTTTGAACGAAGTAATCTGTTTTGTCTTCAACCACAGATTGAGAATTTAATGTATCAATTAATTTTGTAAAAGCATGGCTACTAATCCTTGTATTTTCATGATTTTCAAACACTTACTTAGCTATAGGTACTGTATATGAATTAGTGCTGATAGGTTCATTTTTTTTCATTAACACAAAATCACAACTACAGTTTGGACACAAAACTAAAACTAGATTCGCTAAGTCTTCCTTGTTGGAAAGCAATAAGGCAGTATAGAATAACATTAAGAGAAAAAAAGTAATTTAAGATTATATTGCAGCAATTGAAATAATGATTTCAGCCAATATTTGTCTTTGAAGAGTAAGAGATTAGTAATTTTAATATACTTTTCTCATAATTAACCTCAGAGTTCTTTATTTTTCTAAAAATGTGCAAACTTCCGAAGTATGTGTGGATTTATTTCCTGTAATTTTAGTAAAACCATTATTTCTTTTAGTAAACTCTAAATGTATGGGTCTGAACCAGTCCCAGTATAGACAGTATCATGACCATTATCTGCTCCTCAGCAACCTAGAATTAAAACATTTTCCTTTGTCACAGTGTCTACATACCAGGACAAATTTCTAAAATATGTTTCATTTCTGTGCTTTGACAAAAGACAGTATGTGAGCATAGCTTATAAGTATCATAAACGTGCTGGTTATGGTTGTTTGGTTAAAGGTAAGTTTTTTTACACACACAGCAGATAAATACAACTGCTATGACAAACAAGGACTACAGAACATCTCCAGTAAGAATTTTAATCCTAATTTTTTGTTTACATAAGTAATTTTAATAATAAATTGATTTATATATGGGTTAAAGTATAATTTTACATGTGGCCCTCAAGACACAGAAATGATAACACTTTTCCTTTAAAAAATCATCAAAATCCCTTCCTGAAAGAAAAATGTGGTCTCTCTACACTTTTCCATGTAGTAATAACCATTGAATTTTATATTTTTTCACATTTTTAATGTTTAAAGATGATTAAAGACTCATTTGATAAAAAATATTCTCTCCACTTACTTCCTTAAATTGCTACATTATTTCTCTTGATGCTGCTACTATCTTTTTTCCCCCAGTGCAACAAAAGTCAAAGGCCCCTTAAATTTAGTTGCTCCCTTGTTAAAGGTCATTGGTTCTTAAGATCCCCATGCAGAGAAAGGGTAAACTTTTATGGGAGGTGGAAATCTTTGCTATCACTCACTCCTTAGCATGGTACTTGTAAATATTGTGGATATTGAGATGGAAAACTCAGTTGAGGGTTATATATTCAGGGAGGAAAAATAATCAGCCTCAAAACAGAACAAAACACAAACCAGAGCTAGTGCCAGAAACCATATACCAAGGAAAGCCAACTCTCTCCATCTTTAACTACTAGGTACAAGGCATGAAAAACTACTTCCAGATCCCACTAAAGTTCATGAGGATGTTTGCAATCAACATCAGCAGGTAGGATCAGGCCATTATTTTTCTAGCTCTGGTTAACCACAAAATATTAGAAACTAAAATGATGGCAGACTTACTTAAGGACAAGTGGGTTGAGGTATTTTTTATAAGATTCTAATGTTACATTATCACCTTCCCTCTTCCTTTTGATGCCCTTGTTGCTGGCTTTCTCACATCAAAACTCATGTTTTTCCAACCATAAAAACAACTACAGCAGTAGCTCTTTAAACGGCACCTTGTGATAGAAAAATGTTGTAGTAAATGCAGAGCTTCTCCAATAGGGTGTTGCTGGTGACAATGCTGGGCATGGGACAGTGCTGCAAGGAAGTGCAGGTTGAAGTAAATTTTGATGCCCTTGTTGCTGGCTTTCTCACATCAAAACTCATGTTTTTCCAACCATAAAAACAACTACAGCAGTAGCTCTTTAAACGGCACCTTGTGATAGAAAAATGTTGTAGTAAATGCAGAGCTTCTCCAATAGGGTGTTGCTGGTGACAATGCTGGGCATGGGACAGTGCTGCAAGGAAGTGCAGGTTGAAGTAAAGGAAAAAACACTAGCTCTTTAAACAGCACCTTGTGATAGAAAAATGTTGCAGTAAATGCAGAGCTTCTCCAATGGGGTGTTGCTGGTGACAATGCTGGGCGTGGGACAGTGCTACAAGGAAGTGCAGGTTGAAGTAAAGGAAAAAACAAGGGGCAAAACCAAGAAAGGTCTCTCCCAGCTCCTGCCTTTGAGCTTGTCACAGTCAACTCCTTCC
>NW_009612208.1:0-15353 GCF_000690535.1 Cariama cristata
TTGTTTTTATTTCTCCATTTAAGGAGGTGAGATGCCCTTCATCATGTCAGTTGCCCTCTTTGAGCTTATTCTAGCTCCAGGATAGCTTTTTTGAGATACAGAGAGCAATATTACATGTACAACTACAAAAATAAACCAAAAAATAAATCTTTCCGGAGAAAGGTACTAATGTTTCTCCCTCTCTCGGGGTGGGGGAGCAAATGATATTTAATAGTCACTAATAGTCACTGTACTTAACACTGAATGGGGTTTGAGGAAGAGAACATAATAGAACAGAAATCAAGTTTTTAATTTGCCATAAAACCTGTACAAAATATGATTATATAGTTATTTCAATTGCACATAAGAATTCTTTTCCATGGGTAGGCAATATATGACTCCTTGAACAAGAAGCAAAGCTGCAGACTTTGTGGTTGATCTGAATTCTCACTCCTTCTGTGTCTGTGATAACTGCCAGTTATTTCGCCAAAGAAAATTTTAGGATCAGACACTATCACACAGCGACAGAAAGTGTATCTTGCACTCCACTGAAGAGTAATAGTTCAGCAAGAGTGTAAATTGCCAGGACATCAAGAAAGGTTTTTAGAGTTAAGAAAGACTATTCTCCTCAGAGACTGAAATGAGTGTTTCTGAGGCTCCAATATCTTCAACTGATAAGAGTTAGAAAAGGCTCATACGCTACTCAAAGTAATAGAGGCTATTTTGGAACTGTTTTTAGAAAGTCATTGACATTCTACCCCCGTCACAAAAAAAGTGTGTCTGATAATTTTAATTAAATGGTAAATAATTTCTAGCATGAATAAAATATGGTGTGTTCACATAACCACATGTGATTATATTTGTGCAGTCAGTGTGAGTCTGAAGAAGCCAATTATTTCACTCATAATTATGTATGTTTTAATTTTGTCAAAAAAAGAGAAAAAAACCCACAACAAAAACCACAACAAAAACCCTTTTCCAAAGTCTTTGACTTTCTGTGATTCAAGACTGGAAGAAGGAAGAAAAAAAGAGGTTTCTGAGGTATTTCAGAAGGCTTCACTTTTATTTTTTTCTTGTAGAAGTATGATATTTTTAAAGTATTTTGGAAATTATGCTTCCTTTATGCAACATCTTCCCTGAACTTTATTATTCATTGGAAAATCTTAAGGATTGGAGAGCTCTATCTTCATTACTGAAATTTTCAACAAGACTTCCGCATCATTGCAATTCTCTCACTATATATCAATATGCAATATGTTCCTTGCAACATACCTTTGACCTGTATGTTAACAGGTGAATGCTGAGACTCTTGTTAGGTGAAGATGATGTTTGGTCTTCTTATGCGGCAGGGACCATTGTGTCCAGTTTGCTGAATGCATTTTAACTGTTTTACTTCTGAGGCACAGGTACGGATCTTTTGGTTTAGGTCATCTGTTGTCTGTTGTGCTTAGACAGTTTTTCTTGGCTTTTACATAAACTTCATATGCTTCTGAGACATATTTTGGTCAGTTCGAAACAGAATCTTGACACTTACTGTTTTAATATTCTTCTTTTCACCCTTATCAGTATTAATAGGGTAAGTTGTGATTTTCTCCTGTACTGAAGAGAAGATGACCTAGCGCCTGCCCTTCCCATTTTTTGCCTTAGTTCTTACAGAGGAGCCAATTCTGAATCACACAGGAGTTTGATAGGCAAAGTCTAAATTGCTGGTCCACCTCATAAAAGCCTAAGGTAAACCATTTCCAAGGCTATGCAAATATTTGTGATTTGCAGTTCCACTCTTGAAGTGGTCAATTAGTTTTATGTGCTTGGTAGAAAGGGTATCCACTTCCAAAGTGAAATGAAGCAGACAGGGGAAATAAAGAACTGCTTCTGAGATATGATATCCTTCATGTAAAGATGTTCAAAACAATAAAAAAGGAATTTTTTTTTTCTTGGTAATTTGTAACACTGTAAAAGATGGGTGCACCAGAGATGGAATGCACCCGATTGTTCAGTCAGTGGATTCTTGGTACAAAATATCTCTGGATATAAGTGCTGTAAAAAGACAGACAGGGCTCACATTCGTATTTCATATGCATTGACAATGTAGTGGTAGAGTTGCTACTGTTATTATTTATTACAGTTCTGGAGAAACATCATATCTTTGCAGCAGAGATAAGGAAAAAGAAGATTGGAGTGTCTCTGTGTTCCTGCTTTTTTTTTTGTTTTTTGTTTTGTTTTTTTTTTTTTTTTTTTTTTTTTTTTACATTTTCCTTTAAATATACATTTTTCACAATTTTAACTTCTATTTGGTGACTTATAACCTCATCTGTTTTGAAGGGCACTTCAATTTAAGAGCAGCAGTAACAGCAACAGGAATAGCAGAAGTAGCAGCAGCAGGGATTCTGCCTGTGTAGCTGTGAGAAGTATTTCAGTAATGAAAGGGATAATTGTGGCTCCCTGCCTCTGCTGTAATTGAAAATCTAGTATAGTGCCTTTTCCATTTAACTTTATTGCTTGAGTTCAAATCATTGTACAGGAGGGAAAGCAACACTAGAATAATGTCTCTAATGGTGCTTTCCTGTCCATTCACCAGTTTGAAACCTAGCATTAAAGTTAAAAGGAAGAGCAATTAGATATATTCAATTATTGAGGAGGGAAAGTGCTATAATTATAAATTTCAAAAAAGAAAAAGTACTGCTTACCAAATATTTACTTACTAGTTCTGTCCACCAGGTTATCTCTGATGAGGTAGAAAACAAGTAACATGTTAACACAATGGTCCAGGTAATTTATGCTGAATTATAATGGAAAACCTTTTCACTATAGTAATTGCAATAACATGTAAACAAAATGGCTAAAGCTGTTCTCTCCACTGACGAAGCACAACCTTAAATCTGCAAAGTGTTGAAGTATTTTCACTTCCTAAGTTTTAACTGGCATGAAGGTATGTAGTACATTGCACAGTACTCTGAGAATAACTATTCTTATACAATGTGGTTTTCAAATTTTCTTAACTTTCCTCTGGTGACCTGATAACTAAGTTTCTACAACAGCACGTGTATGAACAGAAACACAATGGGCTTAACCATTCTAAATGCATCTGAAACATATGCTCACAATTTAGTCACTTGTGTCACTGTAACAAAGAGCAATTCTGAAAATAGGTACTAATTATGCATTTGAACAGTATGTTTACTGTCTTATAAGAAACTGTAGACCCACAACACCCAGTCTTCCACCCACTCTGACATGGCACCAGTTGGCTTCTGTTTTTAGAGTAAAACCCATGTGGATATTCTACAGTGATGAATCCATAAAGTCCAATTTTGTCCTTATCAGTACTTACTTTGGCGCATTTTGGGTAAAATTAATGAAGCTACTATGGACTTACCTCCTTTAAAATTAGAGGAAAAAATGGCTTTATATTTAATGCATGGGAGTGGAGAAAGGTACTTGATATTTTTGCAGCAGCAGTAGGCACAATAAGAAATGCAGGGAAAGAATCTTCAAGGGAATTGAATAAAAAGGAGCTATCAACAATCATACTAATTCTCTTCTACCTTGATGAAAAGTGGCAAAGCCCTGTTTATTTTTTGTGTTTGTATTTTTTATTAGCTGCTCTGTCAAGGAAACTATTTTTAATAGGTGGATATTTCTAGTATGTGTAAGGAGATGGAGACTTTAAATTAGACTTTCCATTCTAAATCAAGGAGTTTTGGAGGCATCCATATGTGTCTAATGCACGTCCTGTGAAGACTCAGTCATCCTAAGCTAGTGTTAAAAAATATCATGGAAACACAGATGTGAAGACAAAAGAGCAGAACTTATTAAGATCTCAGGGTGAGGTGATGGAGAAGAACTCTGACTAAGCTAAAATTGTAGGGATTCAACTAGAGGTGTAGATTTGTTTCGGTTATAAACAGAGCAGGGAAAAGGGCAATATCAACAAATAACTGTATGTTCAAACTGATCTGGATAATGTGAGTCCTTGCACAAAACACTTATTTGTACTGGTCCTTTGGAACACCTCTAAAATGAACACACAGACATCTGATGTGCTGCAGTACTGTTATTCTCCTAGATGGTTATCAATCAGATTTAAAAATCAATATTACAATTGGACTATGCATTGAAATAAAGTGATGGAAATAAGAAGAAAGTGAGGAAAACAGATATTTGAACATAAACACAGTTAAAAAAAAAATGCTTAAAAGGAGATATCCTTCCAGATGTAGCTGCTAGACAGATGAAAAGTTAACTAAGATAATAAACTGCAAAGAAACACAAGTAACATTATGGCAAAACTTATACACTCTTATTTTTTCTAAACTTGTGATGGAAAAGAAAAATATTTCCTCTTTGGATTGTTGATACACTACCGATATCCATTTCAAAAGTGCTTGCATTTAATAGACTTCTATAAAGGATATGAAAAAAATTAAACATTTTATTCCAAAATTTACAGTTGAATAAATAGTCCTAAAGATCTGTGATTAGTATTTCAGAGATTATCAACTGATTTAAATTACTTGATAAATCAAATAATAACAATAAGCCAACATAATGTATTTACCAGATTTTCAGTAATCCAATGAGTCTGAGTGTTTGGTTATTTTTAGTATTTTAGTTATCTACTACTTATCCTGTAACAAAATGTTTCATATTCTTACAGGCTATTTTGCCTCTGTTCACAGCTTTCTGCAAATGGTTCCAGTTTAAAATCCAAGTAGAAGTGGATTATTTCTTTGGTGTGGGTCAGTTGCTGGAAGCATTCATGGGTCACTACTTAACATCAAAGGCAATGGCAGCTGTCTCAGAGCAAGTACTTCCTAACATTATTCAGCAGAGCACATAGAATTTCAAATTATTGGACAAATGTGCACAGTTGACCCCTTCTCAAGACTTTTTGCTAATGGTGGTAAAAGAATATGTGATGGTGAAAAAATTTATGGTTGTGGTTGGATTTTATATATACTTATTCAGCTCTATTAAGATAAGGAAGCTGGTCATGAATAGCATTAAAACTCAAACCCTTATTTCTGTCCTAAAGAACTAGTGTTCTGTTGCCACAGATCATAAAAATGGGGTAAAACTTTTGACACATCTTGTAATTTCTGCCCTAAACATCCTAGAAACCTAGTTAATTGAAATTCACAAGCAATTTTTTTTACTTAAAGATCTTATGATAATTTTTTCAAGTTCCTTCTGGGCAGGCCAAAGAAAATCATTCTCATCAGAAGGTAACATCCTGCCTCTGTTGTGCTGCATAGTAGAGAATATTTTCTGCAGTATCCTTAAAGACAGATATGAGAGACAAAGTCTGAACTTTACCAGCTTTATTTGTTGTTTTGTCTCCAGCACAATAAATACAAGTGAGAATGGTTTCTGTTTTCTGCGCACTGTATCTTGTTCAGGTAAGATCTAGAGACTCTAAGTGGTTTGTCTAGTTGGATGACTAACTGGAAACTATAAAATTGAAAGTTGCTTAAGATTTACTTGAAAAAAATTTCCTTTTTCCTCAACATTCCTAGTTTCCATTAAATCTGGAAAAAAAAAAAAAAAAAGTAACTGATGACTGTATGATTAACAGGAACCTGAAATGTGGTTGTATGAAGATATTCTCAGTTCTAAAAAGCAAGCAGAGCTGAGGAAATAGTAGAAATATTTCCTGACCAGTCATTAGAATTTGTACTGTTGGGAAGCTTTAGCTTTCCTTCCACAGTGGAATGCTAGATATCTATTGATATGGGAAACAATTCAAAATTCAAATAATTAATGGAATTATAGAATTATTGTTATTAAATAAGAAAGGAATTTCTTGATATAGGTATTGATTGAAAATAAAATTTTGTATATGTACTGAACACAGCATTTGCATATCAAATTAGCTGGGGAATTTGATGTTAAGCTAGCTGCAAGGTACATGAGGATTTCCCCTCCAGTCCTGCAACAGGCAAAACAGAAACTATTTTGCCACCATCATAAGTGTCACAGCTATTTTTAACTGCAAAGAATGTATATTCTATGTTCTTGATAATATTCTGTGAATGTTGTGGGAAAAGTCTATCACAAAAAAAGTGATGAAGTTGTACTGAATACGGACTGAAATTTGAAGAAAGTATGCTTAATCTCAAGGAGGAGAAAACACTATTTTCTAGGACAAACGGGAGAGAGTGGAATTGTATTTGGGAATATGATTGTGTGCACACTTCGTGCATGGGAACAAGGCAGGATTAGGCATATCCACACACCTTACAAAGGCTGGATTTATTCCAAGATGTGGGCTGAATTGTAGATTGGTTACTGTTTTAAGTGAGTGATCTTTTCTTTCCTATTCTATCACTTCAGCTTCTGGACATGCAATTTCAGTCTTTGTGGGAGTAGCACAGTTAAAAAATGCATATAATAATAGGTATAATTCCTTTATTCTGCAAGGTATAGAGGTCAAAGTGTTGCTGGATGGATGCTTACAAGGTTGTGCTTTTCCTAATGGAACAGTTTTTACAGCTGAGATTGGTTCAGCTTCATGACATTCAGAAATCCATCAGTATATGTCATATTCTTCACAGCAGGATATTTTATGATTGTGTATTGTAAATTACTCTGCAAAGACATGGATATAAGAAATTGTAACATTTTATGAATGAGGAATCAAAAATTCAATTAAAGAATATTTTGACCATAAAATACAGTAATATTGTATCTAGTGGAAAAAAATGTGAAAAAAATTAACTGAGAATTATAACTTTATGAATGATTTTATTTGTTCAAAAGAAAATAATTCTTATAAATAAAAATTAGCATTATTTAGTCAGACAACTCATATATACCATAAATCATGAATAAAATTAAAATTTTATTTTCATAGAAATACATTGGCAGGGGATTTTGTCTCTCCCAATATAATCAAGATGAACATAAGGGATACTCTACCTTCTTTCCGTTTGTAAGGATTATGTCTTCAGCTATGTGAGATGATGCAACATGTGCTGGAATTATTTTACAGTGTTTGTCAGTAAGGAATAGTAGTCACAGGGATGGTTAATTCTGCCAGGTATTCTCTGAGGTGATTAATCGTTACTCCTTATTTCAGTAAGTGACTAATTTATGTTGTCAGAGATTTACTGCCTACTGTTTGGCATGTGACAAAATGATTCCAAACTGTACTCTCTGAGTTACTTGAACTACAGCAAGGCTGGAGTAATTACGGTGTTGTGTAAGTGAAATTTCAATGGAAGTTGTAAAGATAAACCCAGGGAAGTGTCTGTGTATATGATGCTGCTGCTGTACCCAAGTATATCTGCAAAGAGATCCTGATAAATTGAATATAGAGTTTAATTTATTTTATTTTGTTTGAATTCAATGATTACATTGGAAAATAGAATCATACATAGCTTATCAACTCTTAAAAAGTACAGACTATCAGGACAGTTGTCTGTTCAGACAATTGTGTGGTAATTCAGACAACTGTGTGGTAAAAATTTGAAGGAAAACCTAGGACCAACGGTTGCCTTTCATTCCTTTTGAAGTGGAGACTGGAACAGAATGTTAGTGTCAGATACGAAGAGAGATATTTCCTAGTCCCATCCATATGTTCAGCTTTTCCCATTATGCTAATAAACAAATATTGAAAGAGCTTATACACACTAAATACTAAACATCAGCTTCTGTGCTTTAATTATAGTAATAAGGTCTTTCAGCCAATACACAGTAGATCAACTTGATCATATACCCACTTTTGTGTTGTACAACCTTGGCTTGTTCTTTGAATCAGTACTTGAGGGACATAGATAATATGACATCATTTTCTGTCTATCTCAGTTCATTCAAGTCACATTTCCAAGTGTGTTTTTTTCTGTAGCCATAACAGACAAAGTTTTTTATTTAATGGAAGGAAGGAGGAAAATCCATGCATGGGAAAATGCACATCATCTAAATATTTTATCCGCACTTCCACCTACAGCAGGCAGCACTGTGAAGAGATAAAATCTTGAGCTAAATACTATAGGATTTGGGACAGAATCGCCAGACCTAGAAGCACTGTGGTTTTCTATAAAAATTTCTTTTGGAGAATAAAAATTCATTTAGAAATGTGGTATTTTGATAAATCTTGTAAGACAAACAGGAAACAGATGCATCTGAAAAGTGAACTGACCTTCAACATGTGCCCATTGAAGTTATTTTGATGAACTAATAACAGAGGCCCTCACAAAGAACCTAGTTTTGACCAGTAGAAGCATATATAAGAGATTTTTTGTCAAACTTAAATTCCACAATTGGACACCTATGAATATTGTCCAGAACCATCTATGAACATATCCAGTTTCCCTATTCCAAAGTGAAATAGATAATCTTCACACAAAAAGTTTGAAACTAATCCTAAAGTATGCCACTGAAGTAATGTTTCTGACAATGAACTTTCAGTTTTAATGCCTCAAGGGACTTCTTTATTTAACTTTGTAATAAATCAGCCAACCTTACTTAAGGATCAGATTGGGATTTGCGTACTGGTAAAAGGTTAAGCAAATCTCTGTGTTGTTAGTATTTTTAATTTATATCTTTAATGAACTGTAGCATCACCAGAATTGCTGGTTTGACGTCCCTCTATTTGACTACATAGGACTTGAGTTTACAGATTTGCACACAGATAGGTCATTGCCATGGACCTATCTAATGCAAGCAGATTATCACTAGTCAGAACATTAGACTTTCTATTAATTACAATTTGTAAATTTAAGGGACTTCATGTTGACATACTAAAATTCTAGGCTAACAGGATGATGTTTATCTTTGCAACCAGAAAGTGCTGAAAGTATTTTGTATTACTTTTTATAATTCACACACTGATTTGTAACTTGCTATTAATAATTATTAGGTACAAAAGGGCTATTTTTGTTTACTTTCACTATATGAATACAAGTAGAATCTTCTTTGAACACAAGGCCGGTGTTTTCCAATGAAAATCCTGGTGAAGATCAATGCAAATACTTAATGGGAAAATGCCTTTTAACATGATTCTTCTAAAATCAGTATAGATCAGAGAGGATAATGTGTTTATGGAGATGTGGCTATTAGCAGAGGTAGAGCTTTGAAGAAGAAGAGCAAACCAGAATAACAAAGTAATATGAAGAACTGATTCAACCTTACCAGGACATTTTCACTTCCTTAATTTGAATTTAGAACTAGTTTTTCCTACAGACTAATTTTTCATTTACTGAATTTACTTTATGTTTTTCTATGGTCCTTTCAGGAAACTAAAAAAAAAAAAAAAAAAGAAGAAAAATATATTAATATTAGATAGAAATTACTATCATGAAAGAGTGATGGAAAGCAGAGAGAAAACTAAAGGAGAATACCGAAATATCTTCTAAAGTTGTGTGGTAGTGTCCAAGTGCTGATAAATCGATGTCTGCATGATTATCAGCACCTTTACAGTCTTCAGAGTTGTGTAAAGGGAACGGGATCTGGTTGACAGTTATTAAAGTGATGCTAACCCACCAAAGCTATAAAGCCATGACAAGAACAGATGTAGTCCGATGCTATATCTAACTCCAGTAGAGATAGGGGAATTGACATATGAGTGCAAACATTTTAGACCCTAGCAAGAAACAACATGTTTTCGGAAAGCATTCTGTAATTTATTCATTAGTAGGGATAGGCTTTGATGCCCCGTAAGGTATTTTGCTGGCCTTTTCCCCTATGTTTACTCTTTCTAGCCTGTTTCCTAGTGCACAGTAATGCATCGCAATAGCTGTAGCTGCACTGTGTGTCTGAGTCAGGGCCCAAAGGAGGAATTTCAGCTGCTACTATATTCACATCCAACAAGTTGTCTGACCTGATGCCATTCTTGAAGCACTTGCCCCTAACATTAATATTTCTGTTCCACAAATAAAATATGGGACATTTGGATTTAGTGAGGCAGCAGCAAACATTGAAATAAAAAACTTTGCAGCTCTGACCTTTAGTCTTTTCATTCAAATGTGTCTTCACAGTTGAAGGAAGTATCACCAAAAAAAATTACTTTTAATAACAGTTTAAATCTTTAATAATAGATTTCATATTGAACATGTGCCTGGGAGCTTTTATCCAAGAACCTCCAAATGTTTTACAATTTTTAATTCTATTTCATAGGATCCCCTTGTGAGTGATCACTGAGTTTCTGAGTAAGTAAATATTATGAAGATAAAAACTTGCATAACATTCACATTTAAGAAATATATGGTTGTCTTATTTCTGAATTACTTTAGATACATTTTCTAACCAATTGTTGTTACCTTTCTGTGAGAATCCCTGAAGGAATAAATCATATATAGAGAAAAATAAATTCAGGCTTTCACAAATCGTTCCATAGAGGTTGATTATTCAGATATTTTTTCCCCAAATACTGGACAGCTGTCTGGTTATTTCCATTTTTTAGCCTGGTCTATTAAACTCATAATAAGTAGACTTAGAAATTGTATGAATTGGCGTTGTTGATGATTAGTACAGAATAATTAATAGCTTCAATTGAGTACAATTTTTCTGACTTCTGTAGGAATCTTGAAATCATTTTGGTTTCTGTACTTTATCTTCAAGCACCCTCTGCTATTTGATGAATAAGATTATTTTTTCCTTTGTTACAATGAATAATGAAATATTTGCAGTTTTTTAATTTTGGTACTGGTTATTGTACATTGTTTTACATTTCCTGGTATTTTTGTCCTTGGTATTCAAACTGTCAATACGGAACAGTTTAATTGTGTGAGATTTGCTTGCTGTTCACATTTTTACTGACCTATAGTGGCTTCATTATGCACCTAAGTTTGTCAGTGTCTTAATTCTTAAGCAATTTAACTTTACGCTCCATCCTTTCCTATATCTCTAAACTACGTAGATTCCACAGTAAAGGCTGAACTAACTTCATCCTTAGGAAGACAGTTGAATCTACACTCACTGAAGAAAGTGATGCAGTCCATGGACTGATTCACCCATGTAGGATGAGATGAATAATTCTCTGGAGGGGTCCGTTTTATTATCTACAAGGGGATCTAGACAAATAACATACACTAAGCAAATACTTTTCTTTTTCTTGGATATATTTCAAGATGATCTTAGATGCCTTCCCTTTAAGTCAGCTTATGCATAATTTTTCTCTATAAGGAACTGGATGATGAACAGAAAGAACCACCCAGCAAAAGAAATTATAGGAATCTTTTGTTGTGTTTATGTGGTGTAACTCCACTGTACAGTCAAAGTTAAACAAACACTGAAGTACTATTAAGAGTTTAACAACAGCTTTCACTCTGACTGTGCAGAACCTTCAAAAATGAAAAAAGAAAGAGCCTAAACTGAAGGCTGTACGCCTCATTACCTGTAAGAAATGTGCATGTTGCAACATAAAACAGAATAATGTCAACACTGTATCATCTGTTTTCTGTGTGAAACCAACATAGCAGGGTTTGATGCATATTCTCTCTTTGTTTAACATGTTTCTCTCTCTTGGTGCTACTTGTATGATATTATACGTGGTGGTTATGTTTGCTATTCTGTTGCCTTCTGAGAGAGTGTAGGTGTTTTGACCTTAGAACATGTTGAAATTACTAAGCTTTATCTTCGACATCCTCTGGGGGCTCAAATGCTGCAGCACCCTGAGATGAAGCTGCAAGGAATTCAGATTTATGAAACTTGTTGTAATGTATAGAGTGGATAAGCTAATATTGTAGCATGTTATGTTTATAAAACTGATCTCAGTGTCCTTGTTCTTAAAACAAAGGCAATAACTAAAAAAGAGCAGTATTTGCTTGGTTTTTTTATTTATTCTGGTATATCCTCAGTCAGTAAAAAAATCTGAGTATTCAAAATAGGTTAGGTTTACTAGATCTGAAATTCTTTTTCCCTGGTAATAGCAGCATACAACACTCTGAAAGAGAAAACTAAATAAAGAACAATTTACTCCAGCGGAGACCTTCTAGTAGCTCACACTGAGAGAAAGAGAGAAGGGCCTTGTAACATACGGTGGCAGCTGACAAAGGGGAGGTGGGAACCACCCTTCATGATGTCCCTGCTGGCTTCCTCCATGCCGATCAAAGAGCATTACTTCTGCTTGGGAACCCCTGGCTGGCCTGAGGTCTAGTGCAAGCCCTTCAGAAAAGAAGGTCCTTAGCAGATGAAGGCTTAGAGGCAAAGCCATCAGCTCAAATCCTGCCAAGTCCTCGGAGAAACCTAGCTTCATCTCAAAAAACAAGAGTGTATGCCTTTCGATATAGGGTGAAATATAGTAAATATAGTAAAAATTCCTCTTAATACAGAAATGGTAACATAGGATGATATAGTATATCCTTAATACTAACTATGGTTATTAATTGTATTCTTAGCATTTCTTTTTGCTTAGCAATGGCACATTATTACAAGTGCATGTATGTACACATACACAGAGTAATAAAACTGTACCAAGATATGACATGCTTAAGCATCAACCATTAAAAGTAAATAGGGGTAATGAAAGTATGGCCACCAGATCATACTAAACCATATTTTACTGTTGACAGCAGTACTCATACTTAGCAAAATCTGAAATTTCCCACCCCTCCTAAAATAACATATGTACACACAAGGAAAAGGAGCAGCAGAGGACATTTTCTCCACACAGTACCAAGGTTTGCAAAAGCGATAGAAATGGGCAATGGTTTGCAAAAGCAATAGAAATTACTGATTGAAATGGGCTCACTGAAAGAATTTGAAACTGGAGCTAGCAGGGGACTTTACGGATGAGTTCTCAGAGGCTAATCCGTGCTAGAGGGAGTGGGAAAGAGGGAGGCTGACAATTTGAATAGAGGAAAAGATTTTAGGGTCATGTAGAAAAGAAACAGGGACAAACTAGGCGGATTTTAGTGGACACTGTCTTCCATACCTTATGGTCCAGTGCAGCAGAAGTATGATTGACTGCTGACTTCGAGATTGTGACTAGAAACACTAAATAGTATTGGAGTTTGAGAACTGATAGGCATCAGCACAAGTTTCAGTCAGTGAGTCTCAGATCTTGCTAAAGCCAATCCCAGGACAATCCCAGTAAGGGATTTTAAAACTGCCTGTGGCATTTCAAATCAATCCATCAGTCTGTAGGTAGCAATGTAAAGAATGCACAGCCAGCATAATACTTGTTCCAACCAGTGACAACTCTGCTAGTGTATTCTGAGCAAGCCACAAGCAATTCAAAAGTCCTGTGAGGAAAGAATCACAATAAATTGGTCTCTGTTCCCAAGAAATTGAATCATGATTACAAGAATCAGGAAAAAACAGTGTCACTTGAACAAGGAATGCTGCATTATAAAATTAGGTGCATGGAAAAAATAGTCTTTCATATGGACCACCCTAGCATATTATAGCATTCATCTTTCAGTAACCTTTCATTTTTTTCATGGAATCTAAAGCTAAGGGAGGAAGTGTAATATAAATCTAACAAGCCTGTTTTCTTCACTGTTGCAATTTTTTATTGTTAATTATGCAGAGTGAAAACCCATTTCAGGACAGACAAATTAATACTACAACGTATGACCCATCACCGAAATCTTCTGTGTAAAGCAATGAATCCTAGTGCAGGTGAACTAGTTGCTATTGGGCTTATGATAATGTTCTCTGGAAGAACATAGTAAGACAGACATTAGAGTCAGATTTAGTAACAGTACTAAAGCAAACAGCTCTCATCTGTTATGGTGCTTTCACATTAAGAAATCTATGTAGGTGAATTCTAAAATGGGCTTTCTTTTCTGAAAGATGATGTTCAATTGAGAGTGCAAACCTACAGATAGTGAAAGGACAGGACTTCTTGCACAAAGGATTCTGTATATGTTAGTGGTTGAAAATAGATAAACTTCTGTGTATATCTACATTTCCAGGAGTCTTTTGACAGACATCTAGTTTGTTTCTGCTCTATAAGTGGCCATTTGCTTAAATTTTTCAAGTACATTTGGCATTTCTTATCTTCTCATCATCAAGTAGCCCAACAGCCAATTCAAAAGCAGAAATATTTCAAAGATCTCACTTGTGCTTCAAATGATTTTTTCCAAGGAAATATATATATTAAAAAAAAAGGAGAATATTTGTCTTGAAAGTCTTTTTTAATGGAATGATGTTTAACTCAGCATTTTTGTTCTTGATTGCCAGCTCCTACCTGGGTGTACAGTGATTAGCGCACTAATAAATAGAACTTTAAACTTAGAAATACCTTCCAATAAAGAAAATACAACAATAAATATAATGTATTTCCTCAGACAATTTCCATATTAAAACAAATGTTCACAACTAAAACAGCATTTTATGTGACCTTGCTAGTCATACTCAGCAGAATTGCAGTTAATGACATCTTCTAAATCAAGTCTTACTGCCCATTTTTCCACCATTGGCTTGTAATGCTTCTCCAAGTGCAGACCTTAAATTGGCAGATATCAAGCTACAGAAAAATAATATTTTTGCTTTATGTACTGTATTTGCTGATACTAGTGTTAAGGTCTATGCAAATAATCCAACCAGGCTAAAGGTAAGAAGAAGCATTTAGATGTAAGCAGGATAGTGTCAATTAGTCCCTTTGGCCTGACAGTTCCTGAAATTGTAATTTGAAGAAATATCAGAAGATAACAGTGAATGGTTTATCACTGAAACTGCTGAAGGGAAAAATGTAGCTTTTAGGAAAAAATGCTGGAACTGAATTCCACCTCTTATCTGGCATAAAACCCACATGGGGTTATGAGAAGAACAGATTAAACCACCAGAAAATAGAAAAGCATGTTTATTTTTCCCCATTATGCATATATATATATCACTATTTTAATTTCTCTTACTGATTTTTCACTTAAGCTTTAGGTTCTGAATTTATTAAAAGAGCCCTAAGGCTGTTTGGATACCTGAATACATGCAAGTCTGCTTGCATTTTACTGAAAAACCTCTTCGCTTTAAAGTTTACAATCTAAAGATTAGATCCCTTTTCAGGTTATATATGTCTCACTGTCCATCACATTCTTGGTCAAATTTTTTATATTATGTTATTCTTTATTACCTGTAAGATAAAACTTTTAGACAATCCCATCATGTTTGTTTGTTTGTTTTTAACGTTTCACTTTGTTTCCTTTTTAGTTCTCCACAGCTTGTTCAACTTCATTTCCATATTGATTTTGACCACCTAGACTTTTTCCATTCCAGGGTGCCAGAACTTCATAAAACTTTATCCTTAAATGTCATCTTTTGTATGGTCATGTGTTCAGTAAATAGCTTTAGATAAATTCCTATGTGATTACTGAAACAAAAAGTGTTTCAGTGGGCCCCTCACTACAAGAAGGACATTGAGCTGCTGGAGCATGTTCAGAGAAGGGCAACAAAGTTGGTGAAGGACCTGGAGAAAAAGCCTTACGAGGAGC
>NW_009612208.1:15483-16159 GCF_000690535.1 Cariama cristata
AGAGGAAATGGTCTCAAGTTGTGCCAGGGGAGATTCAGGCTCAACATTAGAAAGAACTTCTTCACTGTTAGAGTTGCTAAGCATTGGAACGGGCTCCCCAGGGAGGTGGTGGAGTCATCATTCCTGGAGGTGTTCAAAAAACGTTTAGATGTGGTACTTCAAGACATGGTTTAGTAGGCATGGTGGCATCAGGTATATGGTTGGACTTGATGATCTTTGAGGTCTCTTCCAACCATAATGATTCTATGATTCTGAAAGATCTACCCTGAATCAAAACTAATAATGGGCAAGGACTTTCTTAGAAAATGGACTATACATTTCTCCTATTTTTCACAATTTACAATATATTATCACCTTGTCCAGTTCCATTATTACCTTCTTTTCCAAAAGCAAATTGCATCTTATGCTGTTACATGAATATCAGAGAATCATAGAATGGTCGGGGTTGGAAGGGACCTCTGGAGATCATCTAATCCAACCCCCCTCCTGCCAAAGCAGGATCACCTAGTGCAAGTTGCACAGGAATGCATCCAGGTGGGTTTTGAATATCTCCGGAGGAGGAGACTCCACAACCTCTCTGGGCAGCCTGTTACAGTGCTCTGCCACCCTGAAAGTACAGAAGTTCTTCCTCATACCCAAATGGAACTTACTGTGTTTCAGTTTGTGCCCATTGCCC
>NW_009612208.1:16579-16822 GCF_000690535.1 Cariama cristata
TTAGAAACTTATAACCAATCCTAAGTGTGAATAACAATGACTATGTAGTATACTATGAATATGTAAATGTCTCATGGTATAGAATATGTATCTTCATTTTACTTGGTGGGCAAGTTTGGAGGAGCGATCCCCCTTGCACCTGGCGCCGAAGTAAACATGCCTGCTTTATAACTCCCCGCGAGTTGTAGAGTTTGTTTCCGCATGTCACCATCCTTTTGACATCCCTTAAGGTATTTATAAACA
>NW_009612209.1:0-50018 GCF_000690535.1 Cariama cristata
AAAGAATTATAGACCTGGATTTGTTTGTGAGGCTGTCTGTTTGTAAGCTATGCAAAGTCTGCTCTAACTGCCAATGTCTTCAGAATTTTATTTACTTCAATTACTCCCCAACAACTTTAGTTCAGTTACACTTAGGGCTGTCTGTTTGTAAGCTACACAAAGTCTGCTCTAACTGCCAATGTCCTCAGAATTTTATTTACTTCAATTGTTCCCCAACAACTTTAGTTCAGTTACACTTATTTTTCTAATAAACAACAAATGGAGTAGCTTCGTTAACCCTAAACAATCTTTATTTAATACTGTGTCTGTACTGTGGATTGCATCTTGCTGAAAAGCTGGATAAATTTGCCCCCGCTGAGCTCCACGCTGCTATGGTTAGATTGCCACAAGCACCTGTTAAGCTATTTTAAAACAAACTCAGACACTTTTATTCTATACTGAACCCTGGAGTGCAAACATATGCTGAAATGTTTAGGCATGAGTCATATGGAGTCATCTAGACCCTTTAAAGCTCAGAAAATGTCACCTCCTAGTTTCTCAACCAATATTAGCTATACACCTGGTATCACCAAATACACCCCGTGCACTTACAGCCATGATTTCTCTAGGTTAAACATGCTAAGGAAAACAGTGCAAGACACATTTAAAAGCTACACTCAGCCATAAATGAGGCTGAAAAGGCAGTGTCCTTGATGCAAACTTGGAATTTTCATCAGCCCCTACAGAACTAATTTAAGGTTACTTTGTAGTTCCAAGAAAATTCCGCCTGAGACCTGGTCCCAAAGTCTTGATAAACTGTGAAAAGGATCTTTCAAACTTTGTGTGGGCCCAGATAATCTTAAAACTCTAGTAATTATTCCTAAGACATATGTTTAAAATTTGTTCTTGTTGATTGTTTCTGAGTTACTCATACATCCTGGGAAACATTAGGGTAGAAGGGGAAGAGCTTAAATACAGTTAAAATGAAATTATGAAACCAGTCTATTTCAAAATTAGAAGTACATAGCTACCTTTTGCCTTCATAAAGAGTTTATCTGGGAGAGGACATGTGGAGCAAATGTTAAATAAAAGTACTTGATATCCTCTGTCTGACAAAATGTCCCATAATCACTTAATGTTTATGTTGATCCAGTACAAGCCGTATCGTTATCTGCCGTCAACACAGTGGAGAGATTTTTGCAAACCAAAAGAAAAATTGTAGCTCATTTAGATAACACATGGAAAGCATATTGGTTTGCTATACATGTGTAATCTGAGCACAGAAGAGTACACCCAGGGAAAACAATCTGTTAATATATGAATTTTTAAATTACGGTTTTGGCACACTGTTTGGCAGTAGCGCTTGGAACAATGGGCAGCGCTATAAAACTTGGTTAGCTTTTTGTATTTGAAATTATCCTCATCTCTTCAAGACTTCCTTTTGCATTACAGTAGACAACAGGATACTCGGTTTCCTCTTAAAAAGAATCAAGGGCACTTGACTGGGAGTGTTTGAGTTATTTATTTTCCTGGATAATTTTAGACTCCTTAAAAATTTATCCAAATATTAGGCTACTTGTTATTATAAATTTACTATTGCGTTTCTGTAAGAATTGCTCCTTCATTAGAAGAGTGTTTATTTGATTGATTGATTTTTGTTACACACACACACACACATGCTAATAGAGTTAAATGTTGGGATAGAATTGGGGCTGCTCTGTAATAATTGATGAATAATTGATATTAACATAGTTGTCGGGTTCTTTAAGTCATAATTTTAGTGGGTTAAATCAACACTGCTGAAGGCAAGAAAGCAGAGAAAGCAAGGTGTGGTTGATTCTAGCAAACACTTGGGATGGTGTTATAAGCCGTGACACCGGCTCCATTTTCAAATGAACCTACCAATTAATTTCAGGCAGAAAGAGGAAAGACTGAATAAAGAAACGTGTCCTAACGTAGTGAGGTCAGGCAGGCAGCAGAAAGCTGTGTTGAGTCAAAGACCCTCGAGAGAAGAGAGGGAAGCTGAGCCGCCGCAGCAGTGAGCTCCCGCTCCCGCTCCCTGCCCCTCAGCACCCACGGCTTCCCTTGCCCCAGCGTCGAGGCTCCTCTGTCTCCACAGTACGCTCATTCAGAGAACTAAATGGACACAAAACAGGTCTCTGCTGTTGCCAATTTTGTTCTCGACTGAACCGGTTCGCTTGAGACTTCAGTGAGTGCCTGAGCTCCCGAGTGAATTATCGGCAGGTGGGAAGGGAGGGAGGTCGCTCCTCTCAACCACAGTTACCTAGCACCCCTAGAGACTGTACCGAAAAGGACACACCTTTGGATGTACCAGACATTTGCAAAAAAGTCTAAAATTACGTTTCCAACACTAACTTCTGCTACGATAACAGAAATAAAGAAGGTCATCTTCAGTACTGTCAGAGACTCCTGATGACAAGAGCCGTGGTTACTCACCTGTCAGGGTCAGATGAATCAGAGCTGACACAGAGTACTGTATCTCAAGGCCTACTTTAAGGCTGAGGAAAAAATAGTATAATTTAATCTCATGCAAAGTAAAGTCACAAGACTTGAAACTCGAGGGAGGTAACTTAAAAGGAGAGAGAAAAAAATGTGGCTAAATGAGCAACGCTGACGAGAAAGTTTACATTTAAAACACTCCTCTACTGAAGTGCACATGCTGACTTTATATACTGATAAATTTAACTAAGATTCTTCATAAAGCTAATTGCTATTGAGTATCTTATATCTGATTGTTGCACATCTGCTTCTGTGAGAGAAAATATCTTATAGTCATGCCTGCTTCCCACGGGAGATATCAGAGCAGTAAAATCTCTGCCAGAGCTTAAATTTTTTGAAAGCACAAGACTCCTAAAGCAGGTTTGCAGGTCTCCCTGTGAACAAAGGGTGCTGCTAGTAGGAGACATGGTGGATGTCATTCCAAAGCATACATAAAACTGAGATATATCAGGGTTTTTTTGGAACAGAGAAGGAAAAAAGAAATGTTTGTGGGAAAGTGTGTGCGTGATGGAAACTGAGGAGTCAAGAAAACAGCTTTGAGGTGATACCTGAACTTGCTAGTGTGTGGCAATGCACCTTGCTGGATCCTAACCTTGCAGTAAGACCTGTGTTCAGAGTGTCACAAGGTGTAGCTGGCCTGCAACTCAGTCTTGCATAGGACCCAAAAGTGGATGCCTGCCAAGGCTCTGTACGTGTATGAAGTGAACACACGACCTCAGTGCACCATTGAAATCGCATTCCCTGAAGCAGGCCCACTAAAAAAGTTGTGATTCATTCTCCAGGAGAGAGCACATCAGGACTGGAGTGCAGGACAAAAAGAGTTGTTAGGCATTGGAACAGGCTCCCTGGGGAGGTGGTGGAGTCACCATCCCTGGAGGTGTTCAAAAAACATTTAGATGTGGTACTTCAAGACATGGTTTAGTGGACAGGGTGGCATCAGGTATACGGTTGGACTTGATGATCTCTGAGGTCTCTTCCAACCATAACGATTCTATGATTCTATGATTCTATAAGTCCAAGAAGGACAATCCTGTTAGACACAGACTTTGTCAAGCAAGGAACACCTCTAAGGCCGTTCTAGGGCCCGTGGGCAGCAGACATTTCTCTCTTAGTTTATCACTGAGATTCCAAGTATTGTATGAGAAAGGACTGGAGGCAGAAGGTCAAGCTAAATCTGAATTCACAGTCAGAAAACAGTACACACAGATACTTACCCTATGACAATCAATTCAAGTAAAAAAATCACCATTCATAGTGATGCACTGGGGTACATTACTTTCCCAAAGTTTGAAAGCAGCAGCAGTGTGCGCAGCGTAAACAAAGACGGTGATAACAGAACTCCCCACAGAGATGAATTTCCCCCTTTTGGAAGAACTGGCTGAGAGCTGCAACAGAAGAGGAATAGAACATCAAGATGAAAACAAGCTGGGTGTTGTTTAGTTTAAATTGGAAGCTGTCCTGCAGCCAGTGCCAGAAACATTGTTAGTATCCCTAAAATAAAAGCTATCAATAGAGAAAGGAAATAGACAATGTCAGAGAATGTAGTGTTGCATGTTCTCTTGTGCTGAAAATAACTGAATGTACATATGAGTAAATAATCAAATAGAAAAGAATATATAATCATTCTAGACAAATAGCCTAGTTTTTGTAAAAGCTCATAATGTCTTCAAGATGATGCCCCCTCCAGAGAGCAAAAGGATAAAAATAACTGAAATAGTTTTTGGGAAAAAAAAATCTTTCAGGTAGAGATGAGACAGAGTCTAATATTCCAGCCTTCCTCTGATTTCTGAAATAATAGATTTCTTGAGTGGCAAACTGTTAGGGAAATATCATGCTGAACACAGCTGCCAGAGCAGCTGTCTGAGGGTAGTACTATTCAAAATATCTGCTATGTTTAGAACACATTTCTTAACAAATTTGAATAATGAGAGAAATAATTTTAAAAAACCACTAGTCCTAAGATACTATGATGGCAAATATATGTAGCAGATCTATCAAGAGAAGAATAAATGAAACCTAATTCCCTGTGTTTTTTGTGTCATTTACAGATTTTTCATTGACAATAAGAGATCTTATTTAACATCTTTATTGGAAGATACGTGATGTCTTTCACCTGTAGGGATTCTCTGAAATATTATAGGGGGCAAATAAACATCCAGTCTTTCCCTCACTGGATTGCAATAGCAGAATCAATGTCACCTAACAGCTTGTCTGTTTTCATGACTGTCGTGGTTTAACCCCAGCCAAGAACCAAACACCACACAGCGACTTGCTCACTCCTTCCCCCTCCCAGTGGGCTGGGGAAGAGAATCGAAAGAAAAAGTAAAGCTCATGGGTTGAGATAAGAATAGTTTAATGACTAAAATAAAATAAAATATATTACTAACAATAATAATAGTCTAACTGTAATGAAAAGGAATATAACAAAAGGACAAAACCCAAGTCACGCACAGTACGATTTCTCACCACCCACTGACCGATGCCCACCCCATCTCCTAGCAGTGATCAGCCCCTCCCAGCCAACTCCCCCAGTTTCCATACTGGCCATGACGCTCTATGGTATGGAATATCCCTTTGGGTGATCGGGGTCAGCTGTCCCGGCTGTGTCCTCTCCCAACTCCTTGTGCACCTCCTCATTGACAGAACATGGGAAAATGAAAAGTCCCTGACTTAGGGTAAGCACTGCTCAGCAACAACTAAAACATCCCTGTGTTATCAACATTACCCTCACACTAGATCCAAAACACAGCACTGTATCAGCTACTAGGAAGAAAATTAACTCTATCTCAGCTGAAACCAGGACAACGAAACACAATATTTGTGAAACATCTACTCCTTTCTTGTGTTTCATTGAAAACACTTTTGGTGGGCAAAAGATAAACATACATCTGCCAACAGATGCAGCATGGGAACAGCTTCATATCCTCAAGAAAGCAGGCTAAAAACAATGTGCTTCAAAGATGCTCTGAAAAGAGCATTAACAAGAGTTGCCTATAAACCTTGCAAAGCCAGAGAATATTCTTTCTGAACTTAAAAAAAGAAAAGTAGATATAGGAATATTGAAACACTGAACATAGAGGCATTTGTCTAATTTAAGAGTGATCCAGATTGGACCATATCTTTATTGATGGCCACTCAGTACACATTTGTCCCAAACTCATTATTGCCGTTGCCAAAAACGTATCTGTATTCTTTCCACTTATGAACTTGTACTTTTTTATACATATATTTTATCTGACATCTGAGTTAATATCTGGGACAATCTTTGTGGAAGTAGATGTAGTGAAGCCCAGCAAAAAGTAGAGCTAAACGCTGTACATTCCAAACGAGTTTAATAATGCTATGTGATCTCAGGTGAAACATGAAAGCTCACAGAATAATGTTTCTCCATGAACAACAGAGATGACAGGCAGGGTAGAGGATGTAAGCCACATAATGGTGATGGTTTTAGTTCTGTCCAGTAAATCCAAGCCTGGCAATGATTACCAAAGTTATGATCCAAGATAAGACCCCAAGGAAGGTGATTAAAGCTGTTAACACAGTGTGGACAGTGCAGCAAATGTTACCAATTCAGAAAGGAGACTTTGCTGCCAAAGGGTTTACCACTGAAGGGATTTTCTTTTCAAGAACCCGATTAGTTATCCCAAATGTGTTAGAAAAAGCATTATAAAGACATTGCGTGAAGGCCACTAGGAACTGCAAAATCGAAATAAAAAATGAGATCTCCTTCACACTAATCTCAAATGAACAGTGATACTGAGCAACCTATAAAACCTTTCTTCAAGCAAGACACCTCAAGACAAAGAACCCCATGTTAACATCAGAGGAAAGCTGTTTCTGTGAAGTAAATTAAACATGAAGATCTTTATTTTGGCTAGGTATATGCAGCCTGTTCTATACTATTTTTTCATTCTTGAAATAGCTTCCCTAGATGATATTAAAATTTAAAATGTGATTGCCCATTTGGAATCTGGTGTGGGGTTTTTTGGGTTTTGGGGTTTTTTGTATTGTTTTTCTTAACTAGGAGATTTCATACCGGTCAGTTCCTTGAAGGCACAAGATGAAGAACATTAAGTCTGATGGGTCTTTTACTCAAAAGGTTAATAAATGTGAAACTCAGAACCTAGTATATCCAGACAAATGGTTCTACTTTAAAATTAAAGAATCATATTGAATTGGTTTAATCTGGGTTGGGAGGGACCTCAGGAGGTCCCTAGCTCAAAGCAGAGTCAGCTATGAAGATAGATCAGACTGCTCTTGCTCTGGTAAGACTAATATTCGCATCTCAAAGAAAATCTGGAAATCCAGGTGGTTGCTGAAGAAGTTGATCAAACACATCTAGTTAGTATCACGATTGGTTGACTGCTTATATCATCTGGCAAAAGAGAACATTGAAAACTACAGTTTTAAGTAGCTTACAGCAAATGACCGAAGGCTCACACTAAGTACAAGGCTGAATAAAACATTGATTTTATTTTTTTTCAGTGATTGTTAAAAACTATAAGCATGAGACTTAGAACTGCAGTCTTTAAAAGATAATAGTTCTACCCAAGAGCTGTGATTGTTATGAGAAGGCATATTTTGCATTGATAAAAAATACTACATTTGGTTTATGTAAAATAATAAACCCATAGCAACTCTTGATAATAAAACTGAATAGTGCTATGCGTTTAAAAAACCCCAAACCTCAGACATAAAAAAGGAAAAAAATACCATTATTATTATTTTCCTGTGTCATTTGCAATTGTGCATTTTGCATTAGTGTAATGATTTGGGAACCAGTGGTAACAAGTTAGCATAGAATAACGAATGAGGCAGTGGTGTCTAACATGGCAGTGCAGCAGGCTTTGCTCATAACAGCACTTCAGCGCTGAGGTCAGTAAGCGTTAATAGTGGAATTGTGGAAGGATAGCAATGGGAAAATTTGATATTGCACTCCCTAAATTAAGAAAAATAAATTAGTTAGGCTTACATTGCAGAAAGCAACAAACAGCCAGGTTTCCCAGTTTAGCACTAAATGAGTTAACTTGTCATCTGATTAACACTGATAAGGTATTCACCTGGCTAATCTGTTTCCAGCATCTAAGTTAGCATCTCTTCATGGTAATATGCTGTGTCACATTGGTTTGCCAGCTCCCTCAGAGCTAACTCCATGATGTGTGCATGACATTCTTCACAGGGTTTGTGATCTCCATAAATCTGACAGAATAATGACAAATGGAGGAGAAAAAATTGTCCTTCTGGAGCATTGTAATACTGATCTGGAAGGTAAGGAAAGGTTTTTATCAGGTGTTTCCTTTCAAGATGCTTAAATCAATGCTTTTATCTTGTTATCAGAATCCAGATAGGTGGGTTTCAGAGCCGTACATGACCATTCTGAGTCATCATAACCTATCTGTATGTCCTTGTATGACTTTTAGCATTATGGCAGAGAAATGCCTCCAGAATATTTAGTTAGTTATTTTCTTTAAAAAATATGTAGTTGAATGGCTAACTTGCTGTCATCATATTTATACGGACAAAGCTCAAATAGTCATCTACATATCTGAAGATGATTTGCCTTTGTGAAAAGATTTAATTTTAATAAACAAGTGTTCACTTTGCCTGAGGTATTGGAAATTTTGCTGGCATTCTACCTCATTTCCAGTCTCACAGGAATCCAACATCTCTGGTTTGCACAGTGTACCATAATTTTCAATTAATTTGCTTTCCTGGACTAATCTGTTTTTATTTCTTTTAGCAAAAATATAAAACTGGGTTTCTAGCCATATATGTTAATTCAGATTTCTTGACATTTTTCATCGGCTGAGGGCACTAATCCTAGTGTTTTATACAAATTGCAACTCGGTTGCATGATGTCTACTTGAATTCCAGCAGCTTTAATTGAATATTGTAAAACTGGAATACAGGGGAGAGGAGGGGGAGGTCTGCAGGCTGAGGAACTTTGCTACGGTGCTACCACAAATGTTTAAAGAGCAATGAAGGAGATTAACTTCAATGGGGAAAGAGGGATTGAACAAATTCCTCTTTGTCCCTTATGTATATCACTTGCTGTTGTATGATGTGTTTCATTGAAGTTGAAAAACACTTTGAGATCTTCAGATAAAAAGTGTTACAAAATGAAAAGTGATGGTGTTATTAGTTTATGTATTCCAAGTCCCTCTAGGACAGCTGCAAAATCCATAAGCTGAAGTTTGCATTAGAATCTCTGATCGTAGATAAATTCTCTATCTTTGAATTAGCGGATTAAAGAAAGAAAAGAAAAACAAAGCCTTTTCTGTGCATTTGAGTCTTGTTTTCTCCCTCATGCATTATGTATTATATAGCATGTATCTGTGCTTGACGCTCCAACCTATTAATAACTAATGAATAATATAATAAAAGCCATCACATCTTTAGTGTTAGGATAGTAAAGTGGTTTATGTACTTGAATAAGATAAGAAACTATGTTATGTTCTCATTTTAGGTGCTTGGAAACTGAGAGAAACATACACAAAAAAGTTTACATTGTTTGAAGAAGACCACAGGCTGGAATTACATACATGAGTTAGACTTTATACAATGCTTGCTCTTACTGAAGCATTAAGACTTACCACATCTGCTCAGATCATGTCCCAGGTGATTAATCTCTACTGCAGAAATACACTAAGACTGCTATTTCCATTATTTTATTGTTATAATGCCCCTTAGAACCGTACTTTAGTTCCTTTCGCTATAACATATATGGGAGAAGTTAAGCATTTTAATACTCTAGTTGCTCTCTATAGTATCCTCTGCAGAACGCATGTATACTTGTTGTCTTGTAAATACGACTTATAAGAGAATCAGGTTTAAAAAAGAAACACACAAAGTTTTTAGGGATATACTCAGGTTCTAATAGCAGTAAACTAATCACAACACAGACAAGACCCCAAGTATGAAAAATGGCTTTCAAATAACCTTTGTCTAGAGGATTTTGTTACCATTCCTGGTTTTTTTTTGGGTGTTTCTTTTGTTTGTTTTGGTGGTTCTTTTTATTTTTAGACTATTCTCTAAATCGGAGCATTAGCTGCTCTTACAATCAGATTTAAATTATGCTTGCCATGTCACACTCATATTTTTCTTTTAGTAATTTAAATGTCATTTCTCAGAAACAAATAGCCAGAACAAAAGGAAAGTATTGCATAGTTGGATGATGTTTAAAGGCATGCAGATAAACAAAGTCCATTGTAATTATGCCAGAGGCATAATTTTGACTGTTCTGCTCTGCCTTCTATAATTAGTCTTGGAAGCAAATACTGTTATATTCAGCCATGAAATGAAGTGGAAATGCTGAGTTTATTAGAGATTAATAAAGTCTCCATGAACATTCCTAAAAAGCTACTGAACCCTTAAGCATAGATTATAGGTCAGAACACATTGCCAGTACTTCCTCAGAGGGCAAGAAATTGAGTACACTGTATCTATTAACTACCAAGACAGTGAATAGAGGGCTGTCAAATGTTAATGGAAGATTTTAACAAATTACACCACAGAAAAAGATGTGTGGTATTTTTATTATAACATTTAAATGTATTTTTAACAGTCTTATAACTGAGATGTTTTAAGAAAAAATCCACAACTCTCATTACTGAAATTACTTACAGCAATATGTGCATGTTGAAGTAGTATTGCTCATTTATAAAGACATTTTTATGTCATTTTCTTAAAAAATTCTAAACTATATTACCAAAATATATAAACCCCCTACATTTGAAATGATGACTCTTTCCATCCAGCCACCTTCTAAAGAGAAGTGTCAACTAGTTAGAAAACGTTTTCACTTTTCCTTTCCTAAATGGTAGACTGAATACAAAAATGATAATGCTATTGTAGTAAGCTTCTCAGAATATACATTACTGCAAGCCTTGATTACTGCATTGTAAAGAGCAATATCAAAGGAAAATGGATACCTAGTAGGGAGAAGATAATTTAACTACATGCTTACTTCTTCATGAGCTGGAAAATGCTTTTATAGGTGTACCTTAAAGCTTCCTCTTCTTTTGCTTGAGTCTTTTAATTATTCTGTTTCTCATAGTCAGCTTGTCCCTCTTGACACAGCTTATTCCGAGGCAAATTCTTAAAGTTTTCTAAAGGTCACAAGGAAGTTGCTCTGTACTTTTTGAATGGACTATCCAAAAAGCAGTCTTTCAACCAAATGTTAATGTTCTCGTCCTTTCCTATGTTGTACTGAGAAATGACCATGAGACAGCTAGGCAAAATAAGCATGCTTCTTTACCTTGACAAAGCAGATGTTAATGTTCTTTATTTGAGATGTTTTCTATTTGTTTAAGACTTCAATTTTGTCAAGAAACAAGACAAATAATTTTAAGGATAGATACTATAGAATACTAAATAAAAGTAAACTGTCCATGAAAAAATGTGGAAGATATTTCTAGGTTCTCAATGAAGAAAGTTCTGAAAAGATGAAATGGGGATGGAGGCAGGGTAAACGAGATTGAACTCTGTTCTGCAGGAGACGTACATTGATGAGAATGTTCTCATGATGAAATTGAAGAGATCCTATATGAGTTTATGATTTCAGAGTATGGGTGTCATTGTTATGTCCAAGAAGCTCATTGAAATGAATATTTGGTTATTGTTTTGTTCAATCATTGTATATAATCTATATACATACACATACTTTCACTGATTGCAGATGCAGAGATGAATAAATATTGATTTTCCTTTATTTGTGATTTACCATGGTTTTAATTGCTGTGAACTGGGCATGACTAGACACGGATATTGGATCAGAATTCCCTCATGTTTCTTGTAGATTTAGGCTACGTCTTCACAGCTGAATGTATTCAGTCTTGGGCTTTCCTCTGGGTTTGTAGAGTAAGTACAGCAAGATGGTTTCCTTCTACATTGCTTGAGACTTCTTCCTTCTAAAGGTGAAAGTCACATTCATGCTGCATGGGATTTGACTCATTATGTATCTCGTAAGATGAAGAGTTTACTCACACTTGCATCTATTTAATATGATGTTTTTCAAAGTCAAGATGAAGAGAAAGCTTAAATTTCTCATTTGAAGGGCTACCATCTTCAAGTTTCTTGGATTTTATGTAACTGAAATGATTAATATTTTTCCTAGCTGTTAGAGAAATAATCAACTGACACTATTAAATTGGGGAAAACATTGCTTTACATACTACTGAGACATCTACTACAGAATAAGTCTCATAATATGCACTATTAATTGTAATAGTTCTTTTTACAATAGTATTTACCCATTTCTTACTACCAGCCTGTGTAGTTTGTGCTGATACAGTGAAGTCAGTAGGGATGAATGACTGCAGGTACCAGAGTAACCAGATCTCGTTTTGAAAGATTCAAACTTCTACTATTCGTAAATTGTTTTTGTTCTGCTCAGATACAGATGAATTTTAAAATGTGAAATCAATTCTAGAATAAAAAAAACCTTGCTGAAGTGAAAAAGAAACACTATGCCCAATCTCCCCACTCCTACTCCTATTTGACAGCTTTAAAGAGAAGGTGATAACAAGAGACTAGAACAAGCAGTGTAGATTAATCTGTAGTACGGAGGAATGCTTTTCTTGCTGTTTAAACAACTACAACTCTAATTTACCACACTGTTATCAACATTTAGCATTTATAACCCTAAAGTCACTGGATGTGGGTCTACCTTATTTCTAAGAGCTTTTACTAAAAATGAGACTAAGAGTCTCAGAGGGGCATATATCAGTGTAGCACCTCTATTGACTCCAGTGGAAGTCACTACCTTATGTCACCTCAACCACACAGACATTCTGCAAGATACCAGTTCTTTAAGACCGAAACCAAAATAACACTTGTCAGATGTATTGTTTGATGAATTTCCTGCTTTGGTTGCAGTGTTAAGTCATCAGTACTCTTCTCCAATAGTGATTTTGTATATGATGTGAAAGTGTCACAACTATACACAACCTGAGGACTGTGGCAACCAACAAAAAGTAGGCAAAATGCTTCAATCTGCAGCTTGATGGTATCTCTTCATAAGTCTGAAAGCATCTTATGCTCCCTTCTATATACAAAATTCTGCATTTAACACATGCTTTAAAAATATGCTATGCCTTTATATCATTTAATATATTTTGTTAGATATTACATTTTATAGGGAAACAGTAAGTTATAGATCTTTCCCCGAAGGACTAATATTTTTTCTTTGTGTATATATATGGCTATTACTCCATTAGTTTCTGTCAATCACTTTGGAGTAACTGGGGGAATCTAGCCCACCTACTCCACAGAGGACTGGATTTCTATTATCTCTGGAGAAATACAAAAGTCAATGCCCTAGCTGGCCAGATTTTTTCTGGTTTACTTTTTAAGGTGCTTTTTCTATTTGAAAAGACCTTTAAGACTGGTAGGATTGTTTGTGTGGGTTTTGGGGGTTTTCTTAACTTTCTCCTGCATCAATTGCCATTACTATTATATTTTATTATGGTAGCACCATACATGCAGGCAGATATGAAGTTTCAGCAACATAATTCCCATTTACAAAAAAAAAAACCAAACAATAGAAAATAATAACTAATTGTTGAAGGAGGAAACTAACAATTTTTGAAACTTGGATGGAACTATTTATAAATATAAGCATGAAAAAGTATATTATGTCTATACAAACACGATACAAACAAAGTTCTGAGGTGTAGAAAAAAAGAAAAGAGAAGTCAGACAGAAAGATACTGGCAAAATGCAGAAAGTGAAATCTCTCATTGCATTAGTAATAGTAAACAAATATTTGTCCAAAATAACTCTAACTTAAATTTGAAATTAGCAAAACTTCTCCTAAAGACATTCCTATTTCTGCATCACAGAATGGAAAAATTGTTCATAAACAGTTCATCTTTGTCAAAAGATCAGTTCCAAAATGCCACGGAGGTCAATTTCTCATGACCCTTCTGCTTCGTGAACACTGAGTGAATAAATTAAATTGCCTAAGGGCAACATTAACTTTTGCACCTGATTTTTCAGAGAATGTTCTTTTATTTTCTGTTTTCTTTTCTCTGTTTGTTTGTTTGTCTTGAAGTGCCAGCCCTTAATCATCTGTGGCTAGACCTCACCTTTTTGCTTCTGACAGTGCTCTTTTTAGCCCTGTGCCGCCATGCTGACTCAGCCAGCATTCAAGTGACACATGAATGTTGAACTGATCCTGAGGATTCTACACAAGGCAAATTCATAATTCAATCAAGGTAGTTTGCAATACAAAAGGAAAAAAAGTAAGAAGAATGAGTCTATGCAAGACATGTTCTTATGACGAGTTATATATTTATGAAATAATGTAAAGTCAATTGAAACATAGACAATATAGATAAAATTTATATAAATATGTGTGTTTGCATATATGCAATATATAGCATAGGTATGTATATGTGCTGTGACACTATTTACATTTAGATTTTCCTGTGTCACAGCTGAGTATTTAGTATTTTAGCATATTTAACTTCCATCTGTGGAAAACATAGGTTTTCTTTTTCTGCTGAGTTTTGCAGTCAGTGTTTGTTCTAACTCTAGGAAGTTGCCTACAACTTTACTTACTTTAAACCCAATTGATTACAGAATTATATTTTCTGTAGTTATAGAAGTATATAGTCTGTTATGTAGTTCTATAGCTATAAATGTATGTAGCCTGTTTTATTCCTGGAACCAACATTTTTTCTTTAAGAAAATTGATTTCTTCCTGGATAGTGTAGTTATAGAAGTATATAGTCTGCTACATAGTTCTATAGCTATAAATATATAAAGCCTGTTTCATTCCTGGAACCAACATTTTGTCTTTAAGAAAATTGATTTCTTCCTGGATAGGTAGAAAGACGTTCTAAAACATAAGGAAATTTACTGTTTATTTTAAAATATCTTATATGTTGAAATCAAAAGTCTGAAAAGAAATATACAAACACAGGCACATAATTATGTCATTTAAAATAAAACCAGTTTTTATTCCAAGTTAAAAAAAAAATATTTTAACACAACTAATGCCTGTATTTCTAAGGTAAATGCTTTAGGATGTTTTCAGTTCTGATATATAAGAATTCAAAACACAGAATGGATTCTTTTCATGTTACTTGACTTTTTTATCTAAAAGCAAATTTGTTAGGAAAATGAAAATTTCATTCTCTTGCATTTTTTTTCTTGAAGTAGGAGCCACTTTATTTTTGCTATTTCTGCATGGGGAATAATACAATTTGGAATTTCCTATAAAATGGGAAAACAAACAAACAAACAAACAAACAAAACCTCAAACCAGTAAAAATCAGTATTGCCTAAATTTTAATCTAAACTGGCAGTGGAAATATGTAGAAATCACAAGGCAAAAAAAATTAAGTTGAAGTGGTCTCTGAGGGTTACCTAGTCCAACTTCTTGTTTAAAGAAGACTTAGTTCCCAAGTTATGTAAACACCTTACCGTGTTTAATAAGTACTGTTTATCCCTGACCATGTACCCACTCACTTTTAAAAATAGATTGGCAACAAGAAATGTGCAGTAAGCAAAGCTCAAAACCAACTCGTAAATGCAAGTTCATAAAAACCTAATATAGTTCAGCAGCCTAAAAGTTCAACTTTGGCATCCACTTACAAGAATCTTGAGTCAAATGATTATTGGAAGGTTTATCCTAAAGCATCCGTAGTAAGGCTAGTATCTGTCCCTTTGTATCCTGAGTTTATCTTCAATGCCTACAGCATAAGAATGTACTCTTTTTCAGTTACTGAGGTGCATATTAATTTGAAAGGCTCAGTATTTACCAAGCTTTAGAATTTCTTCTGAAGTTTTCAAATCAAATCTTGATTAACTTTCTAAAAATCATTTATGAATTGATCAGAGCCTACTAAACGTGAATAGTAATGACGTCATGTACATATATATAGCAACCATAATTATCATATCAGCTCTTTAAAATGAGTCCTTATATTATTCATAAACAGTCCTTGAAGCTATGTCCTACCATCTGTTTTTAGGAAACACTAATTTTTATTTTGTTGTCTCATCAAAATATGGAAACTACGAGTAGAGTTCTGTGGAAAAGATGGCTGGTGCAGTTTAATGGCAACAGGGAATAGGTTTTAGATGAAATCTTATAAGGGATTATTCACATTCAGAAAATCAAGCCAGCTATTTGATATTCTTTTTATTGAATTTGGTGATCTTAAAACCAATCTCAAAAAGAAAGCATTGACTTGATTTAAACTAGTTCAACATAGATTATGTGAAGCAACAACTCTGTGAACCAGGCCATCTTGATTTACAACACTGTAAGAAGTGCAATTTTGCCCAACCAAAGATCATAGAAAACACAAGTGTGTGTTTTCTTGCAAAAATCGAAACTCATGGCAAATAACACTGCTAAAGAAATCCAGAAATAGGATAGTATCAACATGTTAACAACCATTTTATTGATATGTCTGAACATAAATATTTGGCATTCGGGTAGCATCATCAATTATATAGTTAATTATAATCATAATAAATTAACATTTCATACATCTTTCTACTTCTTCAGAGTTTTTCAAAGCTCTTCATGAGCAATAACTAAATACTGACATCAAAAGTAATCTATCCTATTCTACTTTTTAATCAAGTAAAGTGGTACTTTTAAATATAGTACTAAGGTTCCTCCAGCAGCCAAGAAAAGCAGATATGAGTTTGATCCAATGATGATTAAAATCAACAGAAAAATTGTCATGATAGTGAGAGACACTGGACACAACAGTTTTGTTGACTGTTTTGGTTGCCCAAAACGTAACACGTGCATCCTGAGCACATAAATTGGCACTGCTCTACCCCAGAGGACTCACATTGTAGTATCAAATGAGAGTAATTCATTAGATTACTATCCAGAAACAAAATTTCTTCTCTTAATCCTTTGAGATTACTTCCAGAAAAGAAGAGAGAATTCAACCTTTTTCCCTTGTATTCTTGCTGTAACTCCAGAATGAAGTCCTCTCTCTTTGCATTTGCAGTTTAACTCCTAGGTATGTCTTCTTTTTCCCAACTATATGGTGCATTCAAATTGCTCATAGTGCCTTTATTACCTATTTTTCAGAAGTTTTGGCAATATTGATATGGCAAATATGTGGAAATATTTTAAATGGCAAATATATGTATTTATAATTATATGTACCAATAAAATGGTCATGAATACAACTGTACTAATCTATTGCTCGGTTATCTTAGCAATACGACTTGCAACTAGTTTCTTTGTGTCATTCCATTGCTGGCAGCGAGTCATTCATTGCTTTGGTTCCGACCACAGCAAGTAACTTGACGCCAAGTAAGGTTGATGGAAGAAATGGCCACGTTATCTCCTAACCCATATACACAATGCCACCTTGTTTGGAAGGGTAAAGAGTTTAGTTATAAGCCAGACCTCTTCTCTTTTCCTCAGTTTCAGAGGATTAATTCTAGATGATTTTATTTATTTTTATTGGTACTGGAAAAAAATTCCAGGGTCAAGAGCTCAGGAAAATAATGGGCCTGGACTGTATGAAGTGTTAGTACTTAACTATTTAAAAGCAAATGTTTCTTATCAATCACCTCTCTTTAAACTTATAACAGATCCCAGATGCATCAGAACTCAGGACTGTATTAGAAAACCCATTAAAAATGTTCAAAACAGAGATGGAGATCCGGTGAAATTTTTGGGATGTTTTTTTTAGTATGAGTATTTTTAAAATTTTAAAATGTTCAAAACAGAGATGGAGATCCAGTGAAATTTTGGGGATTTTTTTTTAGTATGAGTATTTTTAAAATTTTGTTACAGAAGATTTGAAAACTACATCATGCAGTGACATAAATTTTAGATCATATTTCTAAGCAGGATAGGTATAGCAGTGTAAATAACAATTTCTGTTTTAAAATCCACTCTCACAGTGCGTAGAGTATACACAATCACATTGAAGAAGTTCCCTGCTGCCCGAGTCCAGCTGTGACCACCACTGGGGCTGGAGGGGAACAGGATGCTCACTCTAACCAGTCAGTGTGCTTGAGTCCTGGCTGGCAAACTGGTTTCCATGCATAATGAACCCATCTCAGGCTCAGCTTCTGCGTGGCGTTGGACTTCTGTGGACTTGCTCCCCTACTGAGGGACTCTTCCTTCTTTATTGCTTTCTCACCTAGGTGGTCATGGTTGGCAGAAGATGTCAATAGCCTTACTGGTCACAACAGTCTAGGCCAATCTCTTTGACATTCTCCATATCTAAAGTCAAATAGCTGTTATTTCCTGATTGCTGGTGGCTTCTGACTGTAGTTTCCACCCCCACCACCCCCAAATATGTTATTAAGATGCAAAACTGTAACAGTTTCTTCTCTATTTCATTCCTGTGCATATCCAGATGCAACTTGGGTCTCCTAGATGTACCTCCTCATAACAATTTGCTATGCTCTTTTTCTGCTTTCCCGGTCTATACCAGAACCACCTAATGAGTTAGAGGTAGGCAGATGTAGTCAAAGTCTCACTTATCTGAGTAGTGCCTTCATATAGATGTCACCTTGTGACATCAATTCAGTACAGGATGTCAAAACCACTTGTAACTAACCTGGCAGACACAAGAGAATTCAACTGGGTGTGGAGAACAGAGGAAATGGGCTGCCAGCTTTTGGTGGTGATTAATATGCTGGTTCCAGCTGAAATGTATAACTTCACCCTAGAAAAATCTGATTTGAGCAATCTGCCAGTTACCTCCTCTTCCTAGCTAGAGCTTGCAGCATGACCACTGATACCTTTAAGTTAGCCAGTGCTATGCTGATCTGGTAGTTATTTGATGCTCAGAAGCTTGCAAAAATGATAATAGGAGGGAATTACTCAATTCAAGGAATCATTAAATTCAATAGATTATAACGGTTCACAGTGTTTTCAACAGAAGCATCTATTTACCTTTTGAATGTAGACATGCTAAGTTGCAAAATGCAGTTCTAGTATTAAAAAACCAGTGATTTAACTCAGAGGATCACTTGCACAACATACTTAATCCATAGCAGGTATACCCTCCTCCTGATAACTTTCATGATCATAAGTTCTTCCCCACACCTATTTTGTCACTGCTCTTAACACCAGAGACTGACAGATCTATCAAAACACTTTCCATTCTTCTAACAAGTATCAAATAAAAATGATTTACTTTTACACAACCCCTTATAATTTTCATAGGGGAAGGAAAATAAAAACAAAATCTGACACTTTTACTTAAAAGACTTTTTTCCTTAAGAGTATACAGCTTTGATATAACAATATTATAGGTACCTAGCTGAGCTATTGTGATATTTATTTACGTATTTATTGCTCAGTAGTAAATAACTACTGTTGCTCAATGCTTGGTTGGAGGTTCGACGTATATCACCCCAATACTTCTGAATTGGTGAATGAAAGTTACTGGACCTTCTATCTTATGCCTTTCTTCCAATGATTCTGCCTCTGAACACACCTGGAGATGCTCCATACTCATTAAATAAGAAAATCTAATAAATATGCAGCTGCACTGCTACATGCAAGCCTTCAGCCAAATTAGATGTTATTCCTAGCCATTAATTAAATAGCAGAATTTCTATATTTGGGGAAAAAAAATCTGTGCCAGAGCATCTGCTCACTTGTCTTGAAATGCACGATTTGTATTATCTAATACAGATTCTAGTACAATAATGTGAGAAATTGATTGTGCTCAGCACAATTGTACATCAAGGAAACATGCCATGTTGGACTAGCTCTTTGGCCATGTTGGAATAGCTAGGAAAAGATTTGATAATATTCCACAGCATAAGAATTTGAGTGATGCCTGGTTTAAAGCCAGGAAAATATATGGGACAGGGGGCGGTTCTTAAGTGAGCGTAGAGAAAGGAATTGTAAAAACTAAATGTTATTTTAATGTCTGCTTTTCAACTAGTAATCTTCTGGTTTTGAAATTCTGAAAAAGGAATTGATGCATATCACAGAATGAAATTGTGATAAGCTTTCCGAGTTCTTCATGCTCTGTTCAGGGCATGCAGTAGGGGAGCAGGAAAAGTCAGCAGTTTTTATTACACTGGGTCTCCCTTCTGGGGAACAAGAAAATTAATAACAATGAGAGCCATGGTAACTCAATACTTCTTTTCTTCTGTTTCTTCAGCATTACATCCAGTAAACTCCCAGTTAAACTCTGAACTTCTGCTACCTTTTCAAGCTACCCTTCCTGTGTACCCTTCCATCAGGGCATGAAAAACTAGAAAAGATTATTTCAATTTAATTCTCAGGACACATTTTTTCTTCAGTGAGAATTCCTTTTTCTGCTCTGTGAAATATCCTCCAACTGTTCAGTTCAGGCTTGGGGTTGGTCTACTACTTAGAAATAGTTACATTGTTCCATATAAAAATTATTCTCAAGCATAGATTGATTTTAGCTTTTATTAGCAGAATTCCATAATCTAGGAATATTTTATTTGTGTTTAATTATGTGAGGCAATAAGGAGTCTCCACAAGGCTATTTAGTTTTTCAAGATGAAGGAATTCTTCTGCCCATTCATTATTACTTAAATTAACTGTTTGGTTTTCTAATTGAATGGGTCTTTGCAATGAGTAAGAACTCATAGACAATAAGTCTTCTTGGCTTTCAAAGAAGTAGTACTTTGATCCTGAAATCCTGTCTGCACCAGCAAATTCCGTGTAAGTTAATGAAATCTCTGCATTGGCTTGGAAGGAATCTGTATCAGTGCACAGGGAAGTAAACACAGCTATATCATGCCTATTGTCCTATAAGAAATTATTAAAAAACATTCTCTTGATATATTGAATATTCTTGAATATTCTTTTGAACATATTCTGGACAAAAACTGCCAAAATATAAATTACTAGATTCATTTTATATGGAAAGGAGAGTGTCAAAATGGAATTTCAGCCAGGTGTCACAATAGAGAGAGAAATGAAAACATAGAAAATTAAACAGGAAATTAAAATTAAGGAGGCAACACTTTTCACTTGTATATTCACTTATAATTCTTATTTCCACAGAGAGTATAAGACAAAAAGCCCTCCAGGTTTATGCAACAGTAGGACATGGAAGCTTGCTCTTTCCTGCAGTAAGTCCTGCCTAAAGATGTGCGCACGCACTCACACTCACACACACACACACACACACAAAATGTACTGAAACTTTAAATGAAACTTCCCTAGAGGTTTTTCTGTGTAAGAGAAATCTTTTGCCTTAGTGCAGTACCAGTCCATCATTTCCAGTGATAATGAGCTATTTTACTTTGTATCCTGTTGTTGAAGGTTTTTTATGAGAAGCTTTGCTCTTCCATATGGATAAGTATTTTATGATTTTCATTCTTCATTGGCTTAAAGGTCATTATCAATTCTAGTTATTTTGCCCATAGCTCTTTTTTGTTTTCATGTAACTTTCTAGTCCTTCACTGACCTTTGAAAAACTCATGAAAGTTACGGTAATTTTTATCTGAATTCGTAGGCTTTGAAGCATAACAGTCTTCCATCATACACCCGTAACTTAGCCTTTAGGAACTGTGAATCAAACATATTCCTGTTTAAAACAAGTTTAATGCAGAAAAGCAATTATTAAAGAAATGTGAACTAACTTAAACCTAGTTTGAGGCATTAACCTTCCCATTCATTCAGCCACTTTGACTGGATAAGTGCTGCCTTAATTTTTTCTTGCCTGTCAGTAGAAAAGTATCCCATCAATATGCAATAACTTGAAGAAAAGAATTGATGTACTGTGCTGGTGGGCAGAAACAATAGAGATTACTCTCTCTGAATTCAAATTATTGAGCAATTTCTATGTTATGCTGCCCATTAACTTGAATGAGGATATTTTGTAATGCCAAGTACATAACAATATCAGCTTCAGCATTCTCAGTGTGTGACTTTGGGTTATATTATTTCTTCTTTTTTTTTTTTTTTTTAAATATTGCTATATCTGGGGATTTCTAATCACAGAGACTACATGTGTTCAAATGGTAACACTTTAAAATACCATTATGTTGGCAGGTCAGCATTTAGCTGCTGTGATGTAGGAGCAAGGGTGAAATCCAGAGTGATTTACAACTATCTTTTGTTTATGTATCAGAAGGAAAGTCTAAACCAATAGGTACTAAGTTAATAGTTTATTAATATCTCAGAGAATTTTTAAAAAAAAAAAAACAGCAAACACAACTTCCTTTTTCTTCTTTCACCTCCTAAATCAGGGTTCACAACACTTTGATGCATCACAGAGCAGATTCTACCCTTGTTTACTTGCTAAAAATGTGAAGTAAATATATTGGCTTGAATGAGGGAGCTTACTTTACTGAAATTTTTAATCATGGAATGTATAGTGATTTGGGGTTCTCTTTCATCTCCTCTCTCTCTCTAATGCCGAATGCAAAGCTCTTTCGGGAAATCCAGCTGATCTACAGAAGATTATTTCAAGTAACAACAAAAATACCATATGTCACTTTCTGCTGTGCTGACAAAAGCAAATTCTAGTCAAAAAGGCAAGGACCTTAAACAAAGGAAAACCCAGCTACATGATCAAAGGGTTAGTGCAGTTAAATTAATTTTACTCACCTCTAATATACTGCAATATAGCACAAATCCACTTTTCACGTCCAGCAAATGGGCATACAGCCCTTGCCACAACAATATTGGGCGAAAATTCTTTTTCTGTAGCAATTGTGTCTATTTGTGTAGCTACGTGGGGCTACAGAGAAAAAGCAGTAGGAAAAAAAGCTATTTTCTGTAGAATATTTTCTTTGGTCCGGAGGATTTCTGAAATTTCCAGCTTGGCAAATATTACATGATTACCATTAATATAATCCCCTTTTACTCTCACCTTTTCAAGCAGAGCTTTTCAGTAGTTATCACAAGGGAACTGGGAAATTGGCAAATAGACAAACCAAGTCACAGTCATGCTTTTATAATGGTGCTGACAATGTTTTTGACCTTCACGTATTGGCAGTTAGTTTATTTTCACCACCACTCAGAGCTTTTGCTGTCAACAATTATCAATGATATGTCAGTTCATAGCACATTTTGGGGAAATAAGCAAGTTTATTCCAACAGACTAACAATGGGAAAAAAAAGATACTCATAATTAAATTTTTAAATATTATCATGACCAAAAAAAATGGTCCTTGAATATCCTTAATGGCTTATAAAATCACAGCTAAATAGCTAGCCACCTGGCTAAACAGAAATCAAAATCTTCATAAAGATATCACATACAAACAGATCAATTATCATTTGCTTTTACTATTAATATTATAATCATCATAAACCTGCCAATTTAGAGATTCAGGACTGAGAAAAATATAGGGTTGAGGCATTAGAAGCATAAAGTGATTTTGATCCTCTCATTTTCCAGTTTGTCAACAGTGCCTTTTCTTGTGAATGCTTCCAGTTTTTCCATTTTTTTCAGAGAAAAATCCAGAAAGTAAAAAAGAAGTAAAAATCCAGAAAAAACTTGTTTTCCAGTATTACTGGTACTGGCCACATACAAATAAAAAATTTATTAAAAACTCAAACTTTAATTTTCATTTAAAGTTTTCACGGCAGAGAAGAAACTTTATTAACTATATTTCTGATTTAAATTTCGCTAAGAAATAAGGATTTTATTTTTTTTTAACTGGGCATAGGGAGGTAAATTTAAAATATAATATAAAAAATTCTACCTAATTTGTATGAAATCATCAAAGAATGAGGTGAAGTAAAGTGTCTCCTTTTGTGTTTCATCATGGACAAGTATGAGACTGAGGGTGCAAAAAAGCTGCTAACTTTTGATAGCTTAACTCTGAGTATCGGGGCAAGGAAAAGAGCAGGTGTAAAAGAGCTACCTGACTCTCACTTGCCATTCGTTCTCTATGCTGTTTGTCCCTGGTAGGCATCTCTATGGGTACTGCTCATGGCTGGGATGGAGGTAATTTGCTTCATAGTAGGCCATACGGGGCTGTGCTTCAGATTTGTGACCAAAACAGTGTTTTAGGTACTGCTGAGCAGGGCTCGCACAAAGTCTCACACTGCTGCCCCTGGGAGTGGGCAAGAAGTTGGGAGGGGACAAGGCCAGGACAGCTGACCCCAGCTGACCCAAGGGACATTCCATGCCCCATGATGTCGTGCTGAGCAGCAAAACCGAGGGAGAGTTTGTTTACAGAATCCGTTGCTCACAGGTTGGTCTGCTGGTGGGAGGTGGTGAGTGATCGCTTTGAGGGGGGGGGGTTGGTTTTGTTTTCTTTGTTTTTTCTTTTATTTATTAAAATGCCTTTGTCTTGGCCCATGAGGTTTTCTTGCTTTTGCCTTTCCAGCTCTCTCCCCCACCCTGTTGTGTGGGAGTACGTGCGTGGCTATGTAAGGGCTTTCCTGCTGGCTGGAGTCGACCCATCACTGAGTGCAAAACAGTTAATCCTCCTCTGGGAAGGTCTTAAAGCTAAAGTCTGTTCAGTAACATCGGCATGGGCTTCATCGTATCTCTTTAGATTTTTACAGACAAGGCAATGTTAAGACTTTTTCTTTTTTTTTCAGATATCACAATAACCTTTATTTTCAGCCTGAAAGAATGTGGTCACCCAAGCCATTGTTTTAGTCACAGCTGCCTGCAGAAAAGACAGGCTCACAAATGAGGTGTAATGACAAAGCACTGGGAAAGTCAATCAGGTTGTGGGAGATCAGCCACATGGGAAATACAACCTCAAAGCTACTATAAGCAGAGGCATTCTCACTCTGAGAAAAGATAGTTGTGACATAATATATATTAGATGGGAGCTCAAGGTAAATGGTAACTTTAAGGGGAAGCTAGATGACTAAACAATGGATTTAACACCCTTTCAGAGATACGGGGGCTGGTATAAATGACACAGGACCCACAGGAAACGTCATGTTGGAGTGTCAGGTATAAACCAGATCACTTTAAAATGCTTCTAAAATGGCTTGAGACACTTGCTTTTTGGCACCTAATTCCCTTCCTAAGTGTTGCTCCTTGTGTTCAAGTCCAGGATTTCCATTTCACCAGAAAGATCAAGGTAAGAAATGCTTCCTGCCTGGATTTCCATTCTACATGTCTTTTTCCATGTAAGAATGAGAAAGAAAAGTGTGAGCTGGGAGCACGCTATGCTCATTACATTCAAGGCATAATGTATTTCACCTTGGAGGAAAAAGCACAATGTCATTCTTGAGGTTATACTCCACTTGTAACTCCTCCAGCGAGACAATGCCCTACCTCTTCCATTACAGCTTCCAGAAGAACTGTAAGTCAATGCACAGCTTGAAAACATATACATGGTCACAACTAACATTTCCACAGTCTCAGAAAGCTTCTACTGCATTACTAATTGCATAAGCATTTTATTATGTATTAATGAGCAATAAAATACTTGACATACATTTGGCAGGTTCTATTTTAAAGAAAAATTGTGAAGATAAATACTTAATTTAAGTATTATTTACAATATCAAGTAGAGAGATTTGTAGTCATATACATTGCTATAGGACCAGGAAAAATATGTTTTCATTGTAATTTACATAAGTACGTAGCCACTGCCTCAAGAAAACCTTAAAAAGAACATATAAAGTATTCATATTTTTACTTAAAATAACATTAAAAATGAATGCATCCTCATTATGTTGGCTCATTAATATTTTCAATTTATTCATACTGTATTTTCTGTCTTATTTTTAGCTTACATTTTATTATTTAATAATTTCATTCTAAGCCTGAAGTTTCCTTTTCACTAACCTAAAACTCAAGGCAGTTGATGAGTAGATGGATTTTAAAATATTTTTAATCAAACATGCTTCTCTCGTGTTCTCCAGGCAGAGGGATACATTAAAATATATAAATTCTTAACATACGGAAATTGAATGTGTAACTGGCATCAATTCCAGATATACTTCAACAAAGTATAACAGATTTTACCATTTGTCAGACATAAGTCAGCACAGTATAGATATACAGTTCGTTTAAATCAGATGGTGAATGATGTGGCTCATTCCCTAGAGCTGTGACATTTTATGCCAGTTAGGTAAAACAATCTAAAAGCAATGAGTCTCTGTAAGCAGCTCTGGCATTTAGCTGACCTGGAATATACGAAGTAAGCAAACAGGAAAACTGTGAGATTTGGGCATGACCCTAAGGTTTCTCTAAAAAGTGAAAACATTCCATATTCTGCAGCAGAACAGCAAAAATGAGATCTTTCTTGAGGAAACTTGTGGAATGATGCAGTATGTCTGACTTAAGATTAATTTCATTTCTGTTGACAATACTCAATTTAAAATGTCTAAAGGGAAAAAAAAGAAAAATATAAAGAAAAATATGAAGAAAAATATTTGCGAAGTATTTGGCCAAAATCACATCAAACTATATCTTTATCTTCCCTTTAAATTGGATGGCAATTCAAGCTTCTAATGTACTTTAGAATGGACACTTACTTCATTCAAGGCCAATATGAATAATTCTATTTCACACAATTGATTAAATGTGTCCAAAACTGTGCTTAAACCTTTCATCTGCCATCAAACTTCCAGCCAAGATACTCTAAAAAGGAAGATGAATCTGTATAGATGTTCTCTGACTTGTTCTCTGATTTTAAGATGCATTTGGGTGCCACTCAGGAGAATTTGGCGCTTTGCAAATTCAGGATCACACAGGTTTAAACACACTATATTTATAAAACTTCAGTCATCCTCATTCACAAGATGTTCTAGGACATGTTCTTATAACCGTGTATATTAATGTCCTTTGTGTAGTAATATATATTTTAAATATACTTTAAAGGAACACTGATACTAAAGTACATCCATTATTTGATACCTTTTAAAATGCATTGCTACTACTGTTTTGGTCTCCAGGACTAATTAAATTTTCACTACACAGTAGTTCTCCTCCATCAGTAAAAGCATACCTCCCTTTGCTAGCTATATGCTAGCTCTTATTAGTTGTTATGTCATGCCAGCATTGCTTCCTTCTTTAGTTTCCCTTTTTGCCTGCAGCACTGATTTTTATAGGTATGGTCTCTTAGATTTTCTGGTTTCGTTTGATTTATTCTCACTGATTAATTTCCAGCTGTTTCCATATTTCATATGTCTTTGGTATTTTTGATAGCTGCCTTCAGATCTTACATTTTTTATTCTTTTTCTTACTGGTGCCTCTCTCCTGGACATTAGTAAACTTTTTTCCCCTTCCTTTTGCAACAGTTTTGCAGACTTTCATCCCAGGTTTAGTGAACATTTGAAATACCGGTATTTTTAAAACTACTCTTAGAACTTAGTTAAAACATAGAAAAAGGTGTAAGAATTTTGTTTCCTTTCTCCCAAATCTTGATTTTTTGAGAATATCCAGCTTAGTCTATATGTGACAATTTTTGTTAATAGCTTTTAAATATCATAGAGGGTTTTTCATATAGATTTAATATACATCTTATAGTTCTGTTTTTAATTCACTTTCTCTTAAATTCACACTGTATCAATGCAGAGAATGTTGAAATTGATGCTAGTGTGAAATGGACTGTGGTGTTTTCCTAAGAAAGATATTTTAAAATTTGAATTAATATTTTAATGTTTTATACCAGCACCTGACTCTTTATATAAATCGAAATGAAGTCATTGCTATCAAAGAATTTTTCCTCATTTTATGCAAGAATTTAGCTCTGGGTTTGTATCGGTGTTTAGCCTTTGTATTTTAGGAACTGGGCTGCAATCCTCAACCATTGTAAAGTCCAAAGCTGCTCTATTGCCACAGAAACAAAAGAAAACAAAACAAAACCACCACTGCCAACAAAAAAAACAGCAGTAGTTTTAAAATATTACTGCTTATACCTGCTCTGAAACAGCCAGATGATCCAGTGCTTGAAATCCCACTAGCTGCTTGGAGTTGTAACATCTCATATATATGTTACTTTTCCACGTGTTCACTTTTTACAGTGAGCAAAAAGAACACTTCCTAATCTGCTATACATTCTGGGCTAACGATGAACGTTTCTGTAGAGGGGAATAAGGTACAAAGTGCTCTGAAAATTTGGAGGTAGAGAGAAAAATAAGTTACGAAACTGTGAATAAAACAGGGAAAATAGAGATGTAATAGTGGTTTCATACTCTGCAAAAACCCAAGCATTAAAATCCCACCTATAATTATACACAGAGAGAGGGGAAAAAAGGAGAAAACCAGAGCTGCTTTCAGAAGACCTCTACAAACAGGGTGGTCCTTCCAGTGTTTGAATTCTTCTTCTTCTGCCTTCGCATTTCAGTGCTGCGACACATATAGGGTTGCAATAGCCTAGCAAGCTCCCACACCCAAACTGAGCCAAGCATTCAGGCATTTAGGTTGACTTTTCACAAGCTCTTTCAACAGGAATCACTTCTTGCTGTCACTGGAAGGACAAGTTCTGCATCCTCCACTTTCATAGCACCAGCTCTTGTCCACAGCTGATCCCTTTTCCTGTTATTTCAGTGCCATAAGCCACCCAGAAGATAGATTAATACTAATTGTGTTGTTTTGGAATTGTTCAGCTGGGTCATTTTTTACTGCAGGGTCAGATAATCACAACCAACAGACTGGGAAAGCCAATGGGAGAAGAGAGGGAAGGTTGGTTTTGGGCCATTATATCTGCTCTAGATATAATCTCAGAGATGCTTACATTTCCACTGTTCCTCTCTTCCATGGAAGTAACAAGAGCTTTAAATCAAGTGACGATGCAAAAGCTTATTGTGTATGTATGTCAAGCACTGACTTACAAGGAGCAATATTTTTCAGTCTGCAACCTCCCCAGTTATCATGTCACCGTGTCAAACATCGTGTGGCACTGACTTATACCCTTCTGTCACTTCCGCCGGTTCCTCTCTGGGTGAAGGCTAGCAAGTGGGTTGTACCTACTTCTCAAATAATGATAATCATGCTAGTTAGAATGCTTAAATGAATTCTTATGTCTGATAATCATTAAAAAGGACCGTACAAGAAGAATGTACTAAAAGTGTATTGGTAGATATAAGTGTAATAGGCCTATGGAAACAGAAGATAAAAGATGAATTTTATACAGGTCAAGTCTATGGTTTGATTGTGTCTCTACATTGTGAAATGGTAAAGGGAGAGAAAAGTCCCTCCCCAACACTGCAGTGGGAGAATGTTAAGGCAGTTTAAGCAATATTCTTCAATTGCTCAGTCTTCGAATACGCAGTGAATCAGGTAATCAATGGGAGTTTGGAATGAATACGCCTCTTTGCACAAAATCTGAATGAGCAGTACACTTCAGATGCTTGAAATACAATCAAACGAGTGAGAGCTGTCAAGCTGTGATTCTGCAGGTTTTTTTGGAGGCTGTGCTAGCTTAAGTATCCTTTGCACCAGTCTTTGAGTCTTACCTGTGTATCACCTTTGGTCCTGCATCATCATAGCTATTCAAGAAACTGTTCAGTAAATAGGATCAGAAAATTCATAATGCTAAAAAATATCCCTTAGTTTCTGGCTTTGAGTCACTTTTCAACTAAATCTGGTGTGCTGGCATGACAAAATATGTTGTATAATCCAGTGGAAAGAGGACTTTTTAAATACAATACCCTAATCTCATAGAGAAACTTCCAAGACTTCACTGGACTAGAATCTTGGTTTAATTCTTCCAGCATTACTGTCAAATACCACAGTGCTAAGAAATTATCTTTTTCTGTAGGATTCATTTGCATTTATGGGATTTTTTTCTGATCAGTAGTGAAATACTTAATTTACCTTTAGCTCTCTAAATGTTATGTATGTGTGTTCTACTAGGAGCAACTATTCCTTATCTAAAGAAAAAATTTTGGTGCTTGTGAAACCTAATGTCTTTTTTTTTTTTTTTTGTATGCAACTGGTGTCAGAATTGATGTCACCCAAAAGTAAACTAATCTGAGGAAGTCATATCTTCTTGTTAAACCATCTGAAGTTCCTAATTCACTCAGATTATGTCTTTTGCTAGTTTATGTAACACAGGGACATTATAGGTAGGAAAGACGTGTTAGATAGAGTACCTAGTTCAGTCGTAGAGTAGTCCTTAAATCTATCCCAACTTTTAATGGTATGCACACAAGGTAATAATTATTTTTTTTAAAAAAAATAAGAAGATGGAGATACTCTGTGGCTTAAATATTTGATGAGTCAACACCTTTCACTTACATTTTGGTCAATTAAACCCTAGCATCAACATAGCTTCCAGTACCTAAAATGAATAGCTGGCAAGGCTCAAAGCACATGAAGTGAGGCTAAGGTACAGGGGTCTAACCTCACACACATTTTTAAAATTTATAAATGTTGTCAGTTTAGAAGCTTTGTTACTGTATTTAGAAGTTTGTGAGAGAACATTTGCCTAGATAACACCTGACAGGCAGAGAAATGCTGATTCAATCCCATTGAGGTAATAGGGAACAGATGATCAGGAAAAAAAGCAAGTTGAAAAAGTTCATATTTTAAATTTCTTAGGGAGAAAAGGATGACTATAAGTCTGTTCATTCTTACACTTGTGCCCTGGACAATGAGACACCTCTTACAATTTTTCAATTACTTTCAAAGGATGGCTCAGGTCAGAAGGGAGCTCAGGAGGTCTCCAGTCCAACCTCCTGCTCACAGCAGGGCCACCTCCAGTTGCTCAGGGCTTTGTCCAGCTGGGTCTTGAAAACCTCCGATGATGGAGATTGCCCAGCATCTCTGGGCAGACTGCTCCACTGCTGGGCTGTTCTCAGGGAGGAAAAACTTTTCCTTATATCCAGCCTGAACATCTCTTTTCTCAGGTTAAGCTCATTGTCTCTGCAACTTACCTAGGTCCCTCTGAACAGCAGCCCTGCCTCTGAGCCCCTCTGAGCACCCCCTCTGCACCCCTCAGTAATTACGTGTATTACAGGCACATATCATCCCAGCTAGGCTGAAGTTGGGTTTATGTTTCTTGTGAGCATACTTTTCAGATATTTCACACAATATGAGTAAAGATCTTTCTCTAACCTGGGAAATTGCCAAATCTCTCTCTGTTAGTATTACCATCACCTTTCCCTTGAATGAGACCTTCCCTCTCAGATGTGTTATGATTTAATTTATTTTTCCCTCATCCTTAGATTCTTTCAACAGGGTGACAATTTGGAAGTTGGAGGACTTATGCAGAAGCCCAGTATTAAAAGAAGTTTTTGACTTTCTGAAATAATCAGTTCTCTTCCAGCTCTTTTGGGCCAACTTGTAAGGTTTGCAAAGCTCTAATTAGGACATGACTTCAAATTTCACCTCAATTACTGTTTAGCAACAGTTCTTTCTCTCTCATATATTTACACAAATTATAAAGCCCTAGTTCAACAAAAATCTTTTGTTCTCCCCCCCAACTAAGGGAGGGTCATGCTTGCAATTTTTCCTCCATGCTTTAAACTCAAAGGTTAAAATATGATGTTTAAATGGTGACAGAGAAGTCTCAATGAAGAAATTGGGGTCTTTGACCTCAATCTCTGCTGCTTGGAGTGGGAGGGGGAAGAATCATTCTGTGTTTGCTAGCTGAACTACAGTAACCTGCACCTGTCAATTTAACCTATTAGGTTTTGAGCATTTTCAGATCAGATCAAAAACATCAAAGTCTGTGTAAATAACACATTGCAGTAAATCGTCTCTCGTTTAAAACTGGAACCAGAAAAATGACTATTTAATTACAAACTTAAGTACATAGACTGTGAGAAATTATATGTAATATATATATTTTTGATAATTTAATCTCCCACCTCCTAGATGAGTCTCATTGTAGTTCCATATTAGATTTGGTTTTAGTTTGTATGTGGTCATAGGAGATCAAGCAGGATAGTTATTGATATCTAAGGACTAGGCAAGTTTAGAGTAAGATAAGAGAATGAAATGGTTAAACAAAAGTCAAAAGTGAAGCAAAAGTAAAAATAATTGACTTGAAAAGCATTCAAAATCCCATTAAAACTGTGGAAAGAGTTTGGCTTTTTAAATACTATTGTTCAGCAAATATTAGTTTTTGTTGTCTAAAGTGTAGATAGTGGAAACATTGAAGTAAATTTGCAACCCTAAGACAAGTTCTCCTACCAATACACTAAATTGTGTATTTCTAGAAAGAAAATTGTATAATCCATGCCTAATTTTGCAGTCTGACTTGATAAATTGTGAATCAAAAAAAGAGGATGAAGGACAGGCTTTTATTAATAGCTAGTTTTGCTTTCCACATACACTGAATTATATCGAAATACATACTATTGTGTCCAGAGATGTAAATTTTTTTCCCTCAGAAAAAGTGTTAATTTAAAGATGATTGTTTCAGCAAATAGCTTCAAAGTTTTCTGAATTCTGGGTTTAGACTGATTTTCTTTACAAGTCTTCATGACACCTCTAAAACCAAGTTTGGCTGCTGAGTTTAGTAAACGGTAACTCCCATAGCAAATGAATGACTTGTTGGAATTCTGCTGTGCCTCAGTAAGAATTAAAGGTAAATCTGTAAAAAGGACAATTACCAAATGTAGTTTCTTTTGTGCAGTTTTTCTCAGTAAGGTCAAAATTAAACACGTATTGTGATACAATAAGAAGTCACATGTGATCACAAATAAATTGTGCTTCAGGGCTTTCTGTAGCTCTTCTGGAGAGTTTCTACACATGTGGAAGGGCTGGGTTTATTTTATTCTAGCATCTTTTCAAAGTTACAACTGAGATTTTCTGTCACAAGTCTCCTTGCAGGGAACCCAAGCTGCTCCATTCTTGTTTCCAATCGTTCATTCATGTTTCCTGCACAGCTCGGAGGTCGATAGGTAGGGACACAATAGTTTGTAAGACAAGAAAAAATAGTTGGGACTTGGAGGAGGACACCTTAAGAAAATATTGTTACTGAAGTAACTGGAAACAATATCACAAGGAAAAAGTAATTGTTTATTTCTGTTGTACATCTATTGGTTGTGTAAGATAAGCTAATATTTTTCATTCTGTTTTCAGATTGAAACTTGTCCGAAGTATCAATATATTAGGAACAATATTCCTCACTCTTATGCCGTAAAGAATTGCTTTCACTGTTCTGTTTGTCTCTTTTGCTTATATAAAGGAGGTATTTTGCACTTTTAGTGTCTTTATGCTCTCCTGTAAAGAGAACTTTTGGAGTTCTTCTCTTAAAAAAAAGCTAAAACCAGTGCATGTTAATTTTTTAATTATTTGCCATCTTCAAGCAGAATTAGCAAGTAATTTACATGAACATATACCTCCTTTGCTTTAAAATTGATTAATAATGCAGTCACATATTCTACAAGGTTATACATGGGACTTGCAAAGTGTGGTATCATGGGTTTTATTTAACAAATGAAAACAGAGGGCGGTCACAGTTCAAAAAAAGTTAGACAAATATTAATATGATCAGCATTTGTTTCAATGTACTCTTTTTCAAGGAAGGGAGAAGCCAAAAGGATAATTTAAAGAGGAGTAGAATGGAGTTGAAGAAGAACAAAATGGTCAAGGTGAGCAAATTTTTAAAACAACATACAGGTTTTGAGAGAAAAGGGAAGTGGAGAAAATTAGGTGGAAGAACATGAAAACAGAGAATGAAGAAGAGTTATGTAACATATAGGAAAAACATATGAGATACGAGGAGAAAAGGAAATGGGAAAGGCAAAAGAAAGGGAAGAAAAGGGAAATTGTCTAAAAAAGGACTGGAATGGTGGAAGAGCTATGTAAAAGGACTACAAAAAATATCAAGAAAAAGAGATCTTTTACTTCTAAACTTTACACTATATAAAAATATATATTTTTTTCACTCGAAGTACCCTATAATTAAAAAAATCCTGCTTTTTTGTTCCAACTGATTTTTTTTTCCATTTCCCTGGAGTCACTTATGAGTATTGCCATGGTTCATCTAATTAAGCATGTTAGTCACTGAGGGTAGCAATATATGTTAGAAGATATGATAATATTCCTTCCCTTTACTAAAAGTCAAAAAGAAAACAACCTATCCCATATTACAGGCAACAAAGTAGGAGATGTAAGTCCATACTGTTCCACACAGGAGTCATTCAAGGTATAAATTCAAATTCACAAGTCTACATCCTAGGGTTGATCTGTGGCAGGATTTTACTTTAGCTCTTGTATTAGAGAATAGAAATAACAGTACAATATGAAACTCAGCATTCTAAGGCATTTAGGAGAGATGGATTTGTTTTAATTATTTTCTACTGTTAACCAATTCTGTCTTTGAAGAGATAGAATTTCCTCAAATTTCAAAAATAAAAATAAAAAAATCACATACAAAATCTGAATAAAAGGGGGAAATATGAGACGTAGAGTATTACCAGTACTATTGTATCATTACCAACCAGTCTGTGGTTGAATATCTCATCTTTTAAGTATTGCAAACCTTTGTTTAGAACAATAGCATCCAATGTTCTCTAATTACTTCAGTACTATTTATATTTTAGTACTTCCTACAAAGTGTTGTCACCAATGTAAGATTTCTTGCTGGCTTCTTTTCCTGTGCATTTGTAGGATGAATGATAATTTATGCATATTGGTGAAGGTAGGAGGAGTAAAATAACTAGACAAAAACATTGAGACTATGAATCATGCGTATTAACAAAAGCATTGATTAACCCAGTCAAGAGTTCTCTGTAGACATCTTTTCTTTCAGCAGGTGCAATATACTGCCTAGGCAACCGGTGAACACTGACAGCTCTGTGCAGAGTAGCCAGGGTATTGCCTGCATTACATAGCAAATTCCCTCTAAGACTGGCAGAGGCAATTATTTGATCCAGCCAGGTGAGTTCATCAAAATGCTTCGCATGCGTTCCAGATGCCATAAGCCATCATACTGACATGTAATTTGTTCTTCACATATTCCTTTTTGACAATAGAATCTCAAAAAAAGGACACTTTTTGGCACAAGATTTCCCCAAAGAGCAAAGATCTATGGACTACACTCATGTACTAATTGAAGATGCTTAATTAATGATGAGAATGTGGAAATAGGTATCTCTACCACTACAAAAGGACTCAAGCAATTTTGGGAGTCAACATGATAAATATTTTGTTAATTATTTAGAGTCTTGCAACCTGTTTACTGGTGTTACTAATTACTGACAGACTTAGTTGTGATCATCAACTAAGGATACAAAATGAATAGTTTTGGAATTCCTTTTTGGGTACATATCATCCTTAGAAATGACTGTTGACCAATGTGAAACCAAGGTTATTATTTCCAAATATACTAAACTTTGCAGTTTATACTATCCTTTTATGCCTGCAAATGAATAAATAAAATAAACTACACTGTCTAGGACTTTGTAAATACACTTGAATTAACAATTAAATATAAGATATATTGTGCTGTCCTTACATTGAAGATTGACTTCCTCTTTGTGTAGTGGATGGGCAGCTTCCACTGAAAAATTAAAATTCAGAAATGAAATAGTTTCATAAAGACTCTTACAGTCCTCATGTCTACTGTTAGTACATGACACAAGAACACCTCTCTGTGATGAAAGTGTTTTAGCAACCATGTTCCCGAGCTGAAGCACTATTAAAATTGCATAAAAATGACTCCCAGGTTTCCAGTAAAGTAAAATACTATTGACTTCTGGTTTTGGCTGTCTTTTAATAAGTAAATAAATCTTTTTCACTGAATAAAGAATAGTGCAGCATAGACTAGAGTTCATATGTCTATATGACTATACAAAAGAAATGGATGGACAACTGACCAATCAAATGCATAACAGGAAAAATAAAATAAGAATTGCTTAACAGTCAGTGATAATGTTTAATAGCAAGACTCTACTGAATTTAGCTAAGGAACTATTTGTGGTCTCTAAGAAACAACCAAAGTGCACTTACACAAATGCCAACAGCTTGATAAAGAAATAGAGGTTCTTAAACTATGTGTGCAGGAAATGAGGTGTGGGGATCAAAGTAAGGGTTTCACTGACTTGAAAGGAGGTTTTATTCAGGAAGGGAAGAAATAACAGTGAAGTTGGCAGAGCATTTTGAAGACTAGGTGAGAAGTAAAAATTTCACTGTCATCTCAAGAACTTCTTAGTAAACTACTACTAGATCAATTACAGAGGAGACTGAGAAATGCTATGACTCCAAGTTTTATGGATCTCTGCTCAAAATGGATAAAAACATTATATGAAGAGACTCTGAACGAATAATTGTTACAGAAAATTCAATCATTGTCACAGAAAAAGAATTCAAAAAGATGGAAACATAAAAAGAACTGATTAACAAAGAATACATGTTCAGAAGCCTTCATCATCAAGAAAAGAACAAACGTAAGACTGTGTGAACAAAAGCTACAAAAGCAAGTAAAAAGTATTTGAGACATAAATATAAAAAATGAGAAAAGAACAAATGGGACCACAATGAAAACGAGGTCAAATAAAGGATTAAAAATACTGAGATTAGAGATAATCTGGATATAATTCAAAGAACCGGAAACAAATAATAATTAGTATTCAGGATTCAGAAAGAAACACATAAAAAATACAAAATTCCTTGTAAATATTTTGCATAAATCTCTCCAACTGAGGCAGGGGCCAGGGAGGGGGGACTGTCCTAAGTTTATAAAGTGGGAAAAGTAATTGATGAAACCAAAGACACATTAGTTTAATATTAATCATACGTAAAACTTTAGAAAGAATTTTGAAGAATAGAGCAATTAAGGCACAGGAGTAAATGGAAAGCAGAATACAATGTGGGCTTATCAAAGAGAGATACTGCTAGATTAACAAGTTTTCTTTGACAAGGCAATTAAATTTTAAGCTAAGAACTCCAATAGTACTTATTTACCTGGATTTAAAGACTCTGCCATATTGTCACAAAACAAGTAACAGATCTTGAGAATTCAAAATGTTCACGAGGTCAAGAGGTAACATTAAGATGGAAAGTTACAAGTTCTAGAAAATCCTTAAGAATCTTTCTTGCTTAATATATTTTATTTATGACTATGATACAAAAAATTAGAATGAGTAGATGAAATTTGGTCAGGAAACAACCACAGGAGACGTTTTTTTCCAATACAGAAGAAGCCTGGGATATCACCAGGGAAAAGCAATGTAAGAGAAAATCTTGGAATGCAATAGAATCAAGATTAATTTCAACAGTACAAAACAATCCTGGGGAATAACACAAATTTTAGCTATAAACTAGGAACTAGTCATCTGGAAAAGATCAGAGAAGAAAAAGGCACAGGCTTGCTAGCTGAATACAACAGGTCTATAAAACATTAACGTGATGCATGCAAGGATAGTCAACTATGTTTGTAGGTTGCTCAATCAATTTTCCTGGAGATAGAAAGTGGTTTAGCGTCATTGTGTGAAGGGCTATGGGAGACTTCACCTGGACTATTGTGTATAGTATTGGTTATCCGAGACATATGTTCAAGAAAGTTGATTTTACAGAACTGTTAGCAAAGGGCTGTATTGTCATGACAAAAAAGTACCTGTACATCCATAAAAAGGCCCTGAAGAAAATTAGACTGGGAATCAGAAGGTTTATAGCTAATTGAATACTGAGACTGTGTAAAAAAGTCTTTTCAACGAAATAGGCAGAACTCTAATATTTAAAGATTAACCTACAAAAAACTTAAGAAAAACCATATATGAGATGATATTTGATCTAAAGAAGAATTGGAACTGAAAAATCAAAAGGTCCTCTTCAGTCCCATGCTCTTGTTTTCTCAACAGTTTCATACCAGGCTCTCTTCCAATCTTTTGTATTACGAAGAAAATTTTTATTGGCATTAACTCTGAAACATCCTCTCGTTCCCATATTTCTTGTATCTGTTTTATAAACAAAGCTGGTGTGTTATTTAAGGGTATTGCCCTGCACCATTAGTTCCATCTATTTTCCAAGGTATGCCCTAAATTAAAATTCTCTTTCCTTAAACATTGTACTGTTGAATCTGAATCTTCTTTATTAAGTCCATCTTTCAATTTCTGTTACATGTCATTCTCCTTTTACAAAGAGGTTTAGACTTCCCAAGAGTATGGTAAATATGAATAATTTTCCATGTTAAAACCAATGTAATTTAAACTAGCTGAATTTTCTGTCTTCCTTTTCATGATGTATGCAGTATATTTCAAATCTCACTAAGGAAATCAGCATCTGTCTAGTTAATGACATTTTTAAATTATAATTGTTCTTCATGCTAATTCATTTTCTGAAAACCTTGCTATGTTTATACACTCTTAAATGTCATGATGAAAATATTAACATCACAGGCATTTTTATTCATGATTTCATGTAAGCATACACATGGGGATTATTGAATGCAGTGAAATACATCCATTTGTGTCTATTCAAAGTGCTAGCAATGTGTCTGAAATTAATTAAAGAACTCCAATATCACAGTCTTAACCTGAGTAGTATTATACTTCCTGGATGAAATATTCAGAAATTTAATACTTCAAATTGTATTTAACATTGCAGTTAAAATTTTTTGACCAGATCATTTCTGAATGCAAGTTAACTGTTGTTCCTTATCAGTGTCACTCTAAAATGCAGAGAATGAGTCCGCTAAATATTGCCTATTCTCAATCAAAATTCAACGTTATTCTGTTTTTCCTCACTAATTCCTGACCTATGCTTGTGTTTCCATTATTCTGATTACATTAAATACCTCTCCTATCTAATAAATTAATATTACTTATACAAAATCACCTAAATGTACTTGAATGTAGTGATATTGGTCTGATAACCTCCAGTTACCAACCGTTTAAGATGTTCTTTTTCCCCTGTTATAGCAGAGCAGTCTATAAGAAGGTAAAACAAATTTATTTCTTTCAGGAGTTGCAACTGTCAGCCATTGTCTCCTCCAAAAGAAATCTCATAGGGACCGAATGAATATGCACAGTTAACAAATCATGTTACAGAAATCATTGATTCCAACCTTCTTTTGCACTGGTACATCACATCATGAAGTCACATTTGTTCTGGCAGCTAAAGCAGACTTTTAATGGACAGAAAGCAAGAAGCAGACAGTAAAGAGATCAAAGGAACAAACTGTATTATTTAAAGGCATAAAAACCATGCTGAGTAAAGACGAGGGATACTCAAGGTGGGGCAGCCCTGGTAGAATTCCAGGCCTGCAACCCAACAGCACTGGTTAAGCAAATGATATTGACAATATCTAGATGCCAAATCAGGTGACAAACAGACAAAACATTTCCCAGATATAAGAGCAAAAAATTTTAATGAGATTGTGATTAATTTGTAGTGCTTATCTGTAGGGATGAAAATCGTCTTCTTTAATGTGTTTGACTGTTGATCATACATGAGACAGTTTATGTGGCTTTACTGCTATTTTTTTGATAGACAAGACTGCAAGTAGGTTTGTGGCAGACAACAGTCTCATAAAATACTGTTACACTATCCCAACGGCGATTATTGACTACTAGCATATAGACTACCAGCATATTTCCATTATTCTCTGTGACTTCTCATTAACTACTACTAATTTAAAAAATTTAAAAAAAAAAAAAAAAAAGAAAAAGGAAGACCTGTGCTAGCTATAATATGAAACTACAAATCTATTTCTTATTATGAGTTGAGGGTCCTCAATCTGGAAGCTTTCTCTTGGAGAGGATGAAGCATACCAGTTGAATTGAGAAACGAGTATTTCTCTTCCTTGCTCAATCAGTTTTGCTTAAGCATCAGCAAAAAACATTTGTTCATTGTATAATGAATATGTGATAGGTAGTTCTACTTTTACTGAGCCCTAAGTGGAAATGAACGAGTGAGGAAGAAAATGACCAGATTTTACATATCTAAATTATATCATTGAAGTGCCTCTTTCTGCACAACCCATTTGATTCGAAGTTTGAAAAAAAAAAAAAGTTAATGATCTTAAGTACTGTCTGAAACCTGTGAACATTATGGAAAAATCTTAAGTCTATATCCAGAATTTCACAGTCATTTGCTACTCTCTTTCCAAAACAATTACATTGGCATTAACAACTTTTTTTTTTTTTTTTTTTTTTTTTTTAAATAGACTAAAACTTAGTTATTTTGCAGAGGCTGTCTTATTACTATTTAATGCACTGTTAGGATTTGAGCAAGCCAATATATTCACTACTGCAGTAGATGAAGAACAGGAAACTTTTATTTCGTATATTCAAATGCATTATTGCCTCTCAGTGCCATAAAATGCTTTATGTTTTTTTTACAGAATTAAAATTCTTGGTTCTATTAGCACAAATGTTTATTTATTTTTTCCTGTATTAAAATGCCTTTGCAGAATGACAGAAAGATAGTAAGAATTTTTATATTAACAAACAAGAACAAAGTGCATGACAGCATCATATGAAAGCAAGTGAATTACCATCCAGAAATAGAGAAAACCTGACGCGTTCTTTAATTACAGTGAGGGTATTTTTTTCCAACTTCCTTTCACTTAAACTCAAAATGAATAAATATTTAAGGAGAGTTGTCTGCGTATACTTGATGTCATGAGGTAAGAACAATTTCTCTGATATAATTAGATAATTCTCAATGTAGTTACGTGAATAATCTCTGGATAGTGCAAGAGGAGGTAAAAGATCATGGAGAGGTCATTGCAACATCAACACTAACATGTGGGCATTAACAAGATACTCTAGTTACAAAAAATTATGGCTCAAGATCATGTTACCTTCCAGATGGAGCTTGCCTCTCTTTAGCTAAGATGAGGTAATTAAAAATGTTCCTGTTTATTAATGAATAAGGTCTTCTTGACAGTGTCTTCATACGTATTTTGTATCTTAAAATTACTAATACAGTTGAAGACTATTTCAGGATTTAAATGAGTATTTGTTCTACTGCCAACCATTAATCACATATTGGTTCATGTGAAAATATTTTTTTATATTGCAACAGAGTAGAAATATGTATAGTACCAGTTACAGGGTTCAGCATGAAAATTTTAGATGAAAGAGAGTGCAGACTCCACCTTAAAAGTTCCTTAAACTTTAATAATGTATTGCCAAGAACATGTTTAATGTCTTGCGGAGCATTTTTTATTAAATCTAAATGACTAGGAATAATAATAATGGAACTCGTTCAAAATTTTCAGGTTTATTATTTTTCCACTGAAGTTAATCAAGTTGTCAAACCTGTACTTTCCACATGAAGTTTGTTTTAATAAATCTATATATTTATATTTTTTAAAATAATATTTAGTTGACAATTTTATTTTTAGTTTCAAACATTTAATTTCAAAGTTTGCTGAAAATAAACTACTACCGTTAATGCAAATTGGAATATAATAAAAATATTTTCAACAAAGTTGAAATCACCAAAACATTTTAAAATTAGAATTATTGAATTTGAATTTAAATTATTTGAATTTAAATTATTATTATCTATTATGAACCCACGCAAAATAATCATCAAAACTACAACCAAACTGAAGGAGTAGGAAAAAGGTCTTTCCAAGGTTTACATTGATCTATAAGAAACAGTACAGTCCCTCTCACACCACAAGCCACACATCATTTTCACATCTTGCTGAACACTCAAACACCTTAGCGCAGGAGACAGAACCCACAAAAACATACATCATGATATAGGAAGAGAAAAATATGTCAAGAATACATTAAAGCCACTTTTTCCATTTGTTTGGAGCAAGTACTTAAAGTTCTTTCAATTCTTTTAGGAAGTAATGAATAATACAGATGGAGGAGAACACTTCCAACAGTTCTTATTTATTTCATCTGGGAAAAATTCTCACTAATCCCAAACCAAGTTTAGTTCTCACTGGGTAAGCAAAACGCAGAAATTAAAGGCCCCAAAGATTTTTAATGTAATGTGAGTTGGATCCCTGATGTTCCACTTAACTATGAAGAAATTATCAAGCTGCAGGGTAAATGAAAACAAAAAGTAGAAAGAAGGGACAGTTTTGGGGAAGAGGAATTCATAAGTGTTATCTTAAATGCAAACAGTTGAAGCCCTGAAGCAGTCTAAAGAAATTCCATGCATACAACATAACTGTTTTACTGTTCTGTGAGTAACTCTAAAAATTTATTCACTTTTTAAACGTGATATTTGCAGTTTTCCCCGTCAAAGAACAAGTTTAATATTCCTCCTTGATGATGTCTTAACATTGCTTAAATAGAAAATCGCTTGTATAAAATTCATTCTTTCCTACTTCTTCCAGGAAAGGAATGCTGGTTGTCTTTTAATACGTATCTCAGGTGTTGAAAGCCATGGATGTACAGCTGCTAACATGCAGGTAACACTCTTCTTAATGTAATGAAGTATATAAAAAAGTATGCCTTTATACTGACTAGCTTCACATTTCATGACTGCAGATGGCTTCATTACTTATGAATGCCATGGGCATTAAATGCCACTTGGAGCCAGAAATTTGTTTAAACATTTTTATATGTTTTTGAACACTGAGCATTTTAATGACACCTTCTTTTGTAGTGAAACATCAGTACTCACTTAGAATACATTCAAGAGGTTGTTGTGTTTGGGTAGAATTGTTAAATTGGAGTAGGATGGAACAGAATTGCTGTAACGCAGATTTAGCCTGCCATGGGAAAGCAAAGTCACAGTCCCCTCTGCCTTACAGAGCGAATGCTCCGTGTGCACTTACCTAAAGAATCATTCCTTTCTGACGGGTATCATTGCAACTGTGAAATGCGGTCCTCTGACGCATGGACACCTGTATCAGCGTAGGGAAGTGGGACACGGGTGGATAGAGGGTCATAGCAGAGTAACAGACTTGAAGATCAGTGCCATTAACAAAACTGAGCTGTTATTTTGATTTCAAAATACTTAGTTTAACTTAGTCTACCTTGACTTTACACAGGTTTAAAAAGTTTCACATTCACCCTTTATTTAATAATGTAACTTATAAGATGCAATTATTGATTTTCTTCAACAACCTACTTTAGGAGAGCCTTGTAGCAAATACTAAATTTACATAACAGTCTGTTTGGATTTTCTAATCCTATTACAGGACACATTCCTTCTTTATATTTTCTCATCTTTCATATTTCTTTGTGCCACACTGTGCGTTGAAAGATAATAGGTAAACTATAATTATGTTTCAGAAATTAATTTTTGGCATCATATGTTTCTTAGAGCTACATTTTGTCACGCTGTTAAATATATCTGGAAAAAATCCCTGGAAAACACTTATGAGCAAAGCTGATTAAGAACTTAATTTTCCAAATGCTGGAATTAAAAGTAAAAATGTAAACTGGAAGATGGTAAGTTTCTTTTTATGGCATTTCTAAGTATAAAACCAGCATATCATATGTAACTGCTGTCATAATCTTGCCACATCTCTGAGCTGGATGTATTGTAAACAACAAGCAAAACAAGCAGATACTGGAAACAGTATCTGAGTTTTGTTGAAGGATATGGAGACCATCTGCTGCAGGGCTACTTAACTGATACTTTTCATGCCTATTACATTAAAAATAAAGTAATGTGGTCACTGGAAAATGTGAGCAGTGTCAGCTACTAAATTTTATCTCATTTATTCAGGTTAGGAATCAATTGCCATAACTATAATGATTGCCTGGCGTATGTTAGCAAATATTAATTTTATTAATAGTAACTATTTGAAAAAAAATCAAACAAAATCTCTATTCTGTACTGTCCTTCACTTTGTGTAATAACATTATTGGTACAAAGCGATCACAAAGCAAATGTAAAGTGCTACTGAAACAGTAAGCTAGTATTTTATGTTCACTTCTCAGTAATTTGCCATAGTGCCACAAAAATGTCACAACGTAAATTATAAAGATGAACTAAACCCAAATAGACAGATTCTAATTCTTTACAAACTCACTGTGAGCACCCTCCCAATCTGTATGAACTGCATGCTAAAGCCTTCCCTCTACCGAAAGCCATAGTATCTTAAAAAAAGGAGTTTTGAAGTAACTCGGAAATGAATGACACCTCCTTCTGTTCTTTTGCAACTGTGAGAAGGAGCTGGAGTTGGGCATACAACTGGAACCTAAGTGACCTCAGCAATATCAGTTTCAGCAGCTCTTGCTAGCTGACTTCAGCCAGTAACTGAGGATTTGGGTTGCCCACATCACTGTTTTTGATTCAGGAATTCTTCCAGAAGCACAGGTTGGCGATGACATTCCTTCCACATTTTTCACAATCTTTGCTACCCAGGAGGTGACACAAAGTTACTGTCATCAAGCTGTAGATTTCTTTTTTTTCCCTCTCTGTGCCACTAATTCAAGTAATTTTTGATGTTGCGTTCCACTTACTCCCCTGGAAGTTACATGCACAAAGTCAAATGAAAGAAAATCTTCTGATCTCATACTCTTGTGTACAGTTAGTTGGTTCAAAGAGTGAGCACAGACAAATAACAATATTCAGTAGAATATGAAACATGCTGCAAATTCTTATAAGTTATCCCAATATTTGACTGACCTCAAAGTAAAATAAATAAACAAGCAAATAAATACTTCCTAATTCATATTTAGAATTTCCCATGTTTCGGTTTGTGTCCTTTGCCGTTTGTCCTATGGCTTTGCACTTTGAGAAGAGTCTGTTCTGGCCATGTCTGTTCCCAGGGCTGAAGTAGTTGTTTTCAGTAATAAGGTGTCCTCAAAGCTCTCTCTTCACCTCTCTTTTTCACCCTTTCCTTCTATGCCATGTGCTCCAGTTCCCTGACTAACTTGGTGGTCCTCCACTGAGCTCATTCCAGTATGTCAGTGTCTTTCTTCTGGTGGAGAGCCCGAAACTGGAGAGAGTTCTCCAGACAATGTCCCCAAATGAAACATTACGTACATTTAATAAATTTAATAATCTGAATTCACAGAACTAAAAATAATCTTGAAATGCCTTCAGTTTGGATTTGAAAAACGTAATGTTTCCAGCATTCTATATGTCAAAGCAATTTCACTGGCTGATTCAGCTTCAGTTTTGGCACAATCAGCAGACTGGCATCTTGAGCACTTAGAACTCGACAAGAATATGAAGAAAGAACAGCTTGTTAAGCAAAGAGAACTGAAGGGCAAACAAGGACTAGTGAGGCAAGAAACATTTTAAAATTGATTCTGAACCTGCATGGATAACAATAGAGTGTGCTGAAAAAGCTAGAAAATATACTGAGTCATCTAGATGTTATTATTTAGAAGTGTGGAAAATAATTTGTCCTTAATGGCACCAGAAGACCAATAAGAAACTTATAATTAATGATGGTCCTGATGTAGTAAAGTTCAGTGTTCCGTTTAGATATGTGAAAAAATATATAGAACTGCTTATATGGCTAAATGTAAGGGCCACGAAGATCATCTGAGGACTGGAGCACCTCTCCTGTGAGGACAGGCTGAGAGGGCTGGGGTCGTTCAGCCTGGAGAAGAGAAGGCTCCGGGGAGACCTTAGAGCAACCTTTCAATACATAAAGGGAGGTTATGAGAAAGACTTTTTACCAGGACTTGTAGTGACATGACAAGGGGCAATGCTTTTAAACTAAAAGAGAATAAATTTGGATTGGACATAAGGAAGAAATTCTTTACTTTGAGGGTGCTGATGCATTGTCACAAGTTGCCCAGAGCAGCTGTGGCTGCCCCATCCCTGGAAGTGTTCAAGGTCAGGTTGGATGGGGCTGTGAGCAACCTGGTCTGGTGGAAGGTGTCCCTGCCCATGGCAGGGGGTTGGAACTGGGTGGACTTTAAGGTCTGCTCGAACCCAAACCTTTCTATGATTCTATGAAATGTTAGTATGTTGTTTCATAGTGATCCATCAAAATAATTTAAGACATGGCAGATATAGCAGGAAACAAACTAGGCAAATATAGCAATTACAGCTAAAATTTTATTATGTATTACTGTTCATTATCTTAGAAACATCAGGGTTTCTCAGTTCTTTGTTCTTTTCTCCAGCAGGTTCCTAATCCTGGGTACAGTTAATTCACCACTAATTAAAAACTCTTTGATATAAGTGCCAACATCAGTGGAATAATTCCATTTCTTTCAGTGTTGTTTTTAATTTAGCACTACTGGACATATAAAAGACAGTAGGATAAAAATGGTTTTATTATATATTGAAAAAGACAAGTAAATCAACACTTATTTTCTGGACAGCAATGAAAGCATGGATCATCCAGTCAAACCAGAGCAGCTAAAGGCAGCAGACAGATAAGAAAGAATGGGAGACTTATAACAGAACCTCTGGGACACCTCAATACATGTTGGACATAGCACAGAAAGGCAAAAATACAAACTCTCAGTTTAAGTCAAGATTTAAACCATTGTGAATCACAGCCTGAGAAAAATCACCTCCACTGACAACCTCTAGAATTAGTCCAGGAATCCTGCTGCTGAATAGCTAGAAAAGATGGGGTTTGAAAATACGTATTGTTTTTCTGGGGATTGCATTAGGTATTTTCAGTTCTTTCAAATAATTATTTTCTTCAGGAGGATTGGCCCAAAACAAGGTAGTGTATAAAAGTCAGACGATTAAAATACCTTGACCGTCCAAAAAAACCAAGGAAAGTAAAATAAAATGCACCTTCAAAAGTTATACTGCATTAACAAAAACTGACCACATGTTTAAATTAATTCCATAATTTTGTTAGTATGAAATATCTTAACTAAACATTTTGTTATCTGTTAAATGTGTTAGTGAAAATATACGTTGAAATAGTAGCAACATGACAGGGCAAGATTTTGCAATATATCATTTTTCTTTTCAAGAGTAAGAAAAGTGAGCGTTAAACAAGTTAAATACTTTTGAACTGTGGGAAGAAAGGGAAGAATAAACTGTAGATGTTAAACAAAGGGAAATATTAAGTCTTTGTAAAGAATATGTGTCTGGGGATAGAGGTTAGGGGAGGTCTTGGATTCTAGATGCCATTGGTTTTGGAATGATATACTAATTGATACTGCTCAGTAAAAAAAATACCTCAGCAGGAGAAGAACTCAGAAGGAGACACACCAAAAATTAAATCTATCCACAAAAAACCCCAAATTCTGTTGTGCATCTGCAGATGTGTAGATGTAGGGACCCGTTGAGAAGAAAGACTTTACACCTTCTCTATTGCTGACTGTGTTCTATCTCCAGGGTAAAATGATTAATATTTCTTAGAATGAAAAGAAATGGTCTTGGTGGTGTATAGAAAAACCAAAATCAGGAGACAGGTGAAACTATATGGTTTCTCTCATTTTGATCTTAAATTCTAAAGCTAGCACTGTGATTAACATGCAGGCAGTTCCAGATAGTTTTACTTTGTTCAGTAATTGCAAAGTGGTTAAAAAAAAAAAAAAAGGAAAATGACCCATAAAGGAAGACTCTGTAGAGAAAAAATACTGTAAAAACGTAAAAAGGTTCTGCCTGACTCATAAAGGTCATTTAGATTCAGTTAGATTTAGTTAGCCAAATTTTGAACACTACTTTGAAGATATATAGGCATCATACTTGTTCTTGAATGGCCTGCATAAGTCATGCAGAAAATATTTTTCTCTGAGTCAGTTAACTAATGAGATACGATTCCATTCTCGGGTACCAAATAATTTTGACTTCACTGTTACATGAATTGTGTGTCCATATATGCATAAGTGCACATGGCTTTTTGCACATGATGTTTATATATTTATGTAAATATCATGATTAATTTGCTCTTAACATCTTTAGTTATTGTTGCCTTGGTCTGCTACTGCTTTCTAACAGATAACACTACATAAATATTTAAATTAATAAGCATATTTTTGGTAATTGTAAGATTCATTTTTATGATGCTTTCAATCAGCATGAATCAACAGGTTAGTTGGAAATGTCCAACTCCTTGCACACAGTGGAATCATTTTATATTAGTCAAAGATAATGTAATAATGTAATAAAAAAGGATGAGATGCTTCAACAAAATGATAGATATGCCCAGAGAATTAATTTCTGAGTACCTCAATGTCTTCCACAGAAAAGGAGCAGAGTTACTAAGTTCCTAAGACTGAGACCAAAGGAGGAGGATTTACTACCTCACGTCTTGCGATTTCCATTTGGTAAGCTTTCCAAAACTAAATTCAGTTCTTAATTTTCTTAGAAGTTGTTCTTACAAACTTTTTTCAGCTTATTTGAACCTTCTCTGTAGCAAAGCTTTCCGACATCAAGAACATATTTAGTAGGCAATCTTCAAGCAATGCATTCTCTATGTATCCAATTTTCATTTCAAGTTTTGTGTGCCATTGACTTTGACCTTGTAACTAGCAATGATAAATGCCACAGCCCTCTTTGACTGCATTATGTTTTAGGAGATACTCTCTGAGAGCATCTCTCAGAAGGACATTACCTTATGCATTATGGGCCATATTCTTATGCCTTTATTAGCCGTAACAGAGAAGGGAGTGAAATCAGACCCTGGAGAACAATTAAACCGTTGTCTTTTGCCAAGACAAACCAGAGAGATTGCGTTGGCGAGCTGACACTTTGCGTGTCCGTAGAGCTTCAGGGTTCATGCTGAAGGGACAAGGCATCTAGGAGACAATAATGTGACATTCTGCTAGAACGTAAATGTTGTTACATCAGTGACAACGGTTTGAAAGTTTGCAAGTTATACCTTCATTCTGGTGCCTGAGTTGAATCCACTCCTGTATAATAACCCTGTAGGGTTTTTTTAAATCATATATTATTATTGTGTCTCATTCTGATGATATGTTACAGTGATAAAGCATCCGTGTGCTGCTGCTCTGATCAGCTGTTACTTCAGCATACCATTAAATCTGTCATGCAAATGATGTATTAATAAGGCATACCAATGGTTTGTTCTGCAAAAGATGACACTGCCCAGAAAACAAGGGTTTAGAAATGTATTCAATATGATTGCAAGATAAAAAGTCAGTCAGCACATAGTATGCTAGAAGCTGGTTTCCCAGCTACACTACAGAATCTTATTTTTACAAATTATTTCTGGCATTATGTTTTTGCAAGCCTAATTTTCAGGAAAGAGGCAGAGGAAAACACTTTTGAAAAGTAATATTTCAGTTGAGATCAGACAACCAGTATAAAACCAGCTGCATGCTTTTTATCAAGCAAGAGGTTTTAATTTCACTGTACAAAGAACAGGGCAGAAGGGAAAGTATACAATCACGTGAATTTAGTTCCATGCTGCAGCTAAATGGAGGAGCAGAAAGCTGCTTTGATAGATATGAATCTTACATACATATTTAACTTTGTTCATGAGTAATAATCACAAGATCAAATCTGCTACTGTGACCTCAAAATTATGTATATGATATAAGTAATACCATAAGAAATCTTATAAAAATTATCACATCTCCACCCCAGCCCTGTATTTTTATCTAGATGGAATAGAAGAAAACATTGTAACTAACAATAAAAGGAATCTGTGATCTTTGTAAGCACTTTGCTAAGTTTTAAATTATGATGACAGATTGAAGGCCATAGAATTTTCTCTTGGGTTTTACTTGAAAAAAAAAATTGTGGAATATCATATACCTTTGAACGCTAAATATTTTGGAATAGGGCCATACTAGTAGAATCATACCTCTATAGCAGTAAAACTTTAGTTTAAAGAAATCATAAATACTCCTCAAAAATTCTTGAAACTTGAAGCCTTTAGATTTTGCAGTTCACAGAGTTTTCCAGCAGACAAAGAAAAAATCTTAACTTGCATTAGACACAAAGTTGGTATTTTGTAAAAAAATTATTGACTATTATACAGGTATATTATATTATAGGTAATAAACATCTATTTTGCATTACATATAACAGAAGATTGAAAAAATGGTGATAAGAATTGTTCATACCATAATTATATAGCTAATGGTACCAGAATGGTGCTATATTATGTTGTCGTAAACATGATAAAATGTTTTCAAACTACCAGCATTTTGAATGCATTTGGTAACACATATGTGAAAATAATACTCAATATTTTCTCAAGTAAATATTGCCTGTTAGTGATAACTGTATGTTTTGTCCTGGTATTTACCTTCCCTCTTTCCTGTATGATTTATTGTATGTGTTTATTTATTTATTTCCGTTTCTGTCAAGTTTGAGCATTTATAGAAAAGACAGAAGAATAAAGAGCTAACATGAAAAATCTGTGTGTTCAGATGTTGCTATAGCTTCAAATTGTATCTTCAGTGCAGCATCAGAGCTAAATATACAAAAAAAATAAAAGATAAACAAGTAACATAAAACAAATCTTTGACTCTAAACACAAATCTTTTAAAGTAAGGTTTGTAAAATGTTTTGATTATTGAATTCATTGCTTTCTTTTCCAAAAGTTGGAATATATTTTCCTATCAATATTGAACATTCTCTGTCTGAATGCTGAATGGATATTTTTTTGGAAGTAAGTAAGTTTGACTCTAAGTTTTCTGTGAAAGCAATCAATATCAAATTAAAACAAAGAATTAAAGCCTAAAGCAAAAATTGGCTCTGCCTGGCCATGAGCTAGACAGCTCACTGGTGAACATTTAAGAACATAAACTACCTTCACAATGTATGATCTCCCAAAAAGCTATCAATTCATAATACTGATTTTCTGAAATCATCCACATCTTAGCATTTACAAGAAACAATGGTTTCTCCTAAAGATTTCTCTGCCATTTTACCATTTTTCCTCTTTAGTAAAATTTAAAGTATTTTGCTGACAGTATA
>NW_009612210.1:0-10490 GCF_000690535.1 Cariama cristata
GCTTCTCACAGAAGTCACTCCTGTAGCCCTGCTGCCTCTCTCTCCTCATTGCAAGAGGCAGTTACTCACCCTCTGCTTCCTGGCTTTTAAATAATCCATGCAAGCACTGTATGTCTTCCAACTATGGCCCAGTTTACTCAAAGATTTTGAATAACATTCTTCAAAGATTTTTTTGGAAATTAAAATAGACTGTATCAAGCAGCTGTCAACTTCAGAGCCTCCCTCCAGTGTGTTCCTATCTCCCTCATCCCATTTTTCCTATTCCCTTTGCATCAGTCTTTTTCATGTCTCATCCTTTAATCTTCCCTCCACTTTTTACACAAGTCGGTATCAGAACAGTTGCAGTTGGAAGAGTTCTTCTGCAAACTGAGGAGATACTACTGTTTGTCATGACACTGTCATCTGCCAGCTCTAAACAACAGTTCTTGTATGAGGATGCTACAAGGCACTATGCCAAAAGAACTACATTGGCAGACATTTAGACTAATCTGTGCAACCCACTAGCATGGATGTATAGTTGCACCACATTTACTTTATTGTCATTTACTTAACAACCATAAGCTTCTCTGCAAACATCGTTCTACTTGTAAAAAAACCAAAACTGTAGAGGCAGAAAAGAACTGAGAAAATGCATCTCAAGAGCAAACAGCCTCCGCTATTTTTGCACAATGCTTAATACAAGGTCCCAGTCTAGTATCCAGAGCTTGGGATACAATATGTACCATGACTAGTAATACTAAAATACATCACTGAAGTATTTATTTTGCAGTATCTCCACAAAACTAACTCTTTAGATAAAGTACTTGTATCACTCAGTTGTCCACAAGAAAGACACAGCCATCCTTCCTGGTTTGTTTCATAGGTGCATTTAGGATTGTGAAGAGCAGCTGCACCTTGGCGCATGAGCAGTAAGCAGCATTCACTTGTATCACTCCTTGTAGTAGTCCCTGGGAGATACCAGTTCAGCAGCTGTCAGTGCAAGATTATAACAAACCTCCCTACAGCCAGTGTCTTACTTCAAGCCTCAGTGTCCAGGTGATTGCTTTGGGCTGAGATGCTACTTAGAATCTAAGCCTCCTGACTGCAAGAAAAGGCTTATGAGTACCAGTAAAGGGTAGCCTCCTCCCCTGTTCAAAAGCCAGCAGGCAAATAACCTCCTTATTTTTAAAATATTTTATTTCCCTGTTACTTAAACAGCTACAGCCAGTAGCACTGCATTATGGTCAAATACAGAGATGCCCAGAGGCTTCACTTACAATGTTTTGCTGCACACTGTAAAAATACGCCAAGGAAAAGAAACAGCTATCTTATCTTTGCAGGGCTTCAAAGAGAACATATAGGAAGTTCATGCTACAAAAAGGAAGCAAAAGCACAGAAAAGCAACTGCAGTGCAAGTTTTCTAAAGCCTGAAGTTTAAAACCTCCTTCATATACGTTGCTTAAGCTTGATCACAAGCCTGTCTGCCATCACAAGAAACGTGTTCTTTTTCAAAATGGAAAGGTTAGGAGACCATTAATCCAGCACAAGCTTAGACACAGTTGAGTACATTCTGCAGAATAAAAATTAACAGAACTCCCTTAAAAACTTAAATGTTACCAAAACAGTATGAAAATTTGCTATATTCATGATGTTTAAAGGACACTTCACCTCTTTAATCTTTTTAAGAAACGTAGTTCAATACATGCAGAAACTAATAATGATATCGCCATGTGTTCATCCTCAAGTTACCCATTACTAAACTTTCAGTTTTCAGGGATTATAATTTCTTCACTAAATAATTTTGCTCAAGTGAAGACAGAAACACAAACTGTAAATACGCAGCCCTTCCCAGTGTTTCCTTTTTTCCCCCCTGTCTGCCCTTACCCACACAGAAACCAGTCCAAGTTTAGACAGCAGCACACCAGCCATGTTACAGCTAGGACATAAACCCTCTGATGAGAAGCCTTTTCTTTTTGAAGATCAGCTTTAAGTGTCCCAAGTAAGCATGCCAGTATTAGATTACCGTGGCATCCGCTTGGCCTCAGGAAGACAGGTCACAGCGAGGTGAATGAGGAGTCAGCTGAGGAGGCAAGACATTCCCAAGACATAGTTCCTCCAGCAAAACAACAGCTTTTTTGCACAAGCCCTAAGCGTGGCAGCGCGCCAACAGATCTCAGCTCTTCAGCATTTCTGTGGATACTGTAACACACACCATACCCATTCCCTCCCTTTCAGGAAACACCATTTCCCCTTCTCTAGAGGAATTGCTCACACAATTAGCTTGCAATAGCAAGCAGAAGACATTTCTCAAGTAGTTCAAGGGACACAAATGGGCTTTCTGAGGATATTGGACCCAAACTACAGCCAAGCCTTGTTTACTCACATCTTTAAAAGAAATCTACCCTTTTGCCCAAACTAATTCCCTCAGTAGTCAATAATTCAGAGCACTGGAAATAAGTCAGCCTGTGCACAGAACAGCGTACGAGCCTCTTTCTGTCTCTGGCAAGCCCTGGGCAACTGAAAGCTATACATTAACAGAAAATACCTAAACCAAATGAGCCCTATGTGGGATTGGGAAGCTGCAACATACAGTAATAAACTAAGTAGACTAAGTTAGATGTCAGTGAAGAAAAGAGAGGCCCAGCTGGAGGACAGCTAGTTGTATAAAAAAAATATCAGGATTAAGTCCTGTAAGCTATTTGCAATGCGTGCAGAAACCAAAGGTGCCAGACAAATGACATCATACCAGACAAGTTCAACACTCCCTACAGACTGGGAAACTCGAGAGCAATATATTCACTGAAAGTTACTTCACACTGATGTTCTTGCCTAGCATTTCCAGGAGGGCAGCTTGTAACATTTTTCTTTATGTAATCAGCATCAAAAAAGAACACAAAAATTAAAGTAATAGTGTAGACATCCATCAAAAGACCCTCTGACTGTAGACATTTAAATTAATTGTTTGGGGTAGTTTGCCCAAAACCACTAAGAGAGGTTTGTAACTTTAAAGAGCTCAGATGCTCTGCATAATGCAGTTTCATTGATACAATGTCAGAACCTGGTGAACTGTTTTAAAAGTGCAAGTACATGGTATAGAGTTGCACACTTCAAAACCTAAAAAAAACCGTATCAACCATTTCACAACTGTTAGTAGAAAGTATGGTACCAACCAGGTACGAAAACTGTTACATAAGAAAGGATCATACAGTTCAGTAGTAACTAGGAGAGCATTTCGCTCCTCTTCAAAAAGAAGCAATTGAATAATGTATGAGATTTTAAAATGCCTTTTCAAAAAGGAATCAAGTAGAAGATCAAGTGTTTCCTTTTTACTTGTGTGATTAAATTAATGAAACATCTAGTATCATTATCATGGAAATTGGTCATGAAACAAGGGGATCTTGCACCTATCATTAACATAGCAGATAAGCAATATGTTACAGATTATATCATTCATACTATGGAAAAATATGCCATTTTAGGAAAGCTGAAGGTCAAAAAAAACCCCACAACAATCTCAATTAAGTGAACAGGGTAGTCCTATGCTACAACATCAAGATATCTCACTTATTTGATGAAAGACATTATCAGCCGCTGAAGTCTCCAGAGACAATTTCCTTTTATTCGTGCCTCAAAGTTCTTCTGTTAACAAAAGATTTCTGACTGTTAATGTAGGAGAGCAAAAATTGACAAAATTAATTTACATTTTCAAATCTAGAGTAGCTAATTAAGATTGTCTGCCCCAATACAAGCACAGAAAACAACAGTATGAGACAATAAACAAGACAGTACTAACATAAAGGCTACCAAGGTCTGATAAAGACTAAGGAGCTAATGGTCAATGAAAGCAAGGAGTCCAAGTTCCTCAATACAGTAACAAGAAGGTGCCACTGGACCCTTGCAGTGACTCAAACCCCTCAGTTTTGTTGCAATTTATTGCACAAGCATCAACTCACCTACTAGGTCCAAAAGGCACTCATAGTCAACAGGAGAAATGTTAACTGGCATGGCAATATATGCAAATCTTTAGCAGAAGCTTGAGAAAGGTCTTCTGGACCTAGCAGATAAGGATAGTGCTAGATACTTCTTTGTACAGGGCTAGACCTGCAGTTCCATGAGTAACACTACTGAGGCGAGTACCTTTTCTAACAACTCATGAATAGGGTTAGGCAAGTTTGAAGTTACTGTGAAACTGTATGCTACAATATCTTCCCTTGTGATAACATGGCAAAACTCAGAATCTGGCTGTAGAGAATACAAACACTAAATCATGATAATGCTGAAAAACATAAGACAATTAATTGAAACTGTCTGCTCTCTCCCCTTCAAGTGGTATTTTTCGCTTTTCCTAATAACTCCTGAGGTAAAGACACTAACTTCAGCCATTTTCCAATGCAACTGTTTCACTAGTGCCTGCAGGACTCAACACAGTACATATTATGGCATGAAAATACAGATTTTCCACATTTCAACTTTAAAGTGCTCTACAACTTGCACGAGAACGCCAGTTACATGATGAGAAAAACTCAAATTCTTCAATACAAAACCAAGTGATCATATATATATTAACAACTCATTTACTAGTAACTGCAGGGATTGCTTTCATTCATGTGGAAACACTTTTTAGAGCTTTCCCCTTAACTAATTTTTAAATCAGGAAAGGAAGATTCAGTCAACAAATACTGAACTCCTCTATTTTTGCAGCATTTTATTGAATTTTAGGTAGTGCCTGTTTACTCTTGCAGCAAAAAAAGGGTCTCCATAAGGAGAACGAAATGGACTATGGAATTATAATTTAAAATCAGGACTGAATTATATCTGCATGTTTGTCTCTGTTACTGATCTGAGCTCCCTGATCATGTTCTAAAAATAGGGTAATTAACACACAATGTGGCCTTTGTTTTGGATGCCAAGATTCTGTAGCACAAAACCTACCAATTTCTATTTAGAACAATCTTTCATTATTAGAAAACTAATGCAGAAGTTTAAATTAAGATCTGAACAAGGATGTGGGTTTTTTTTTTAAAACAAACTAATCAGCATAGCTTGTTGCAGTTTCTCCTTTCCAACACTGATAACGGGAAAACAGCAGCCATCCTGAAGGGCTGAAATCAAAATCTTGATACATAGAAAGATATTTAAAACTTCTTCAGAGAGTATTTCTCTACACAGTTCATGATGGTACAAGTAGTCAGTTTGTTAAAAACTGTCAAAGTAATAAAAAAAATTGTGTTTTAACAAAGTACTTCAGATAGCAGGGTGCATTTTAACAGTTTAAAAGATCAACTTGTGCATGCCACAACATCAAAGGAAGGAGAGTGTCAGTTGACTACTGAGATTGCCATGTAATCAAACAACCATATTGGCAGTTGCACTGCTATCTGCAAGACTCACACACTGCAGCATTAAAGTTTTTATCCAATTTGACTTAAAAAAACATCTAAACATCCTTATCTGAAAAGAAAGTTAAAAAAACACTGAAAAATGTGTACAGGTTTCAAAAGCACGGGTTTTGCTGGAACATCTGATGAATGCAATATTGTAAATTCATTCATCCCCCAAGAAGCCACTGAAATTTGTAGAATACATGTAGCAACTTTTTTGTTAGCTTCAGTTCAATATTTCTTCCATGGAAGCAAAGCCATGACTAAACTGCAAACTTTACAACATCCAGTTTTCAACTAACAAGCTAGCATTCAATAAAAAAGGACACAACAACAATCTAACCTTGAGACATTTTGGAGGCTGTTTGGGTTGAGATGTTACAATTGTTAGTAAGGCACAACAGAAATATACACACAGTTATGGTTTCGGTAAGTCACTTTCAAATTAATACAGGTTCAGAGTTCAAAAAGCATTTGTAAACATATACTACACCTGTGGAGAACTTGAGCCTTATTTACAAAGTGATCTTCATAAACATTTTCTTGTGAATTCTGCTCAGTCATGCTTTTGGCATTAGTAGAAGTACCTGATGCCTCCATAACAGTGAAAAAGATGATAAAAGCATCAAGAGGCTATGTAATGAAGATCCCACCAGTTCAAAATAGTGAGCACATTTCTGATGATGCTACCTGGCGCACACAAGGAACAGAATAAAGCACTTGTACTAGCTCATACTTAACCATCCAAAGTCAAGATCAGTAATTTCCAAAACTGGAGTATCACAGAATTAAGAACTGCTTAAAAGGGTGATCCAATCGAGACAAAATAAATAGTACTAAAATCTAAAGTAACATATATTAAAAGAAGCAATTCAAAATCATTTAGAATTCAAAATGTCAAAAAATTGCTGTGCAAAGACACAGATATAATTGCATGCAGCCCACTGAAGACTTCTACTCAACATGCAGAAGTAGTCAAGCTCTGAAATGAATGCATGATGACTAAAACACACAATGCAAAATATGATCATTATGTACTTCAGTAATGTATCCACTGTGTATTCACTGCTGAACATTGCAGAAGAGAGGAAATAGATCAGTTCAGAGCCTAGCAACATGAATACCCTAGGAACTGAAACAGTTTAAATCTGAGATTAATAGTATTTGAGAGGTGAACAGTAAGTAGTGACACAAAAATACCCAATTTAAAAGGAAGTTCAAAAAGAACTGATTAAAAATTGGTTTGGATGTAAACAATGAATTGTTTTATTTCATATCTCCTCCTGTGTCCCCCCAACTTAACCTTCTGATGCTTAAGCCAGGTGTTTAGTTAACTAGAGCCAGAACAAAAAGGAAACTTTCCCTCATGGGCAAGTCATCCCACAAGAAATGTGTAAACTGTCCCTCCTTCCTTTGAAATCATCGCACATGAAACACCACCTAAATAAAGTAGTGGGCTGAACTAATTTTACTGCAGATTGTCAGAAAAGACAACAAGTATTTATGATTCTAACCTGGGTCTTAGAAACCTGGTTCCATTCCAGATTTCAGGCACCTGCTTAGTCAAATGTCTTAATCAGAGTCTCCAACACTTAAAAAAAGAGAATAATTGTAGTCTCTCTCAGGTTCTGGGTGATGGTTTCTTTATTGTTTGGTTGTGATTTGGGTGGTGGTGGTATTTTTTTAAAGAAGAAATGTCAAATCAGCAACTAAATGCTTCATGGCTACAGATACATCCAGAAACTGAAGTTTTCATGATCAACAGGTGAAAGCAATTTTTAGATCACGAAAAGCTACTAAGGATAAACTGGTAGTATTTTGTTCTAAAGTCTACAAAGACCAGGTGAAACAGCTGATGTGCAACTGCCTACTTATTACTGCAAGTTAAGCTCTAAACTGAGACATCACCATTGTAAATTATGTCTGTGCAGATGTACATTTAATCACACATTCAGGCCCCAAAACACATCTGTATTTTCCAATACTAAAGTCTAAACAGCTTTCCACCTAGGAAAGATCTTCAGTCTAACCTCTGACAGTAGTTAAGGTGCAGATTATCTTTTGGTAATATGCAAATTAATGTAAAAGATTAATCTTTAGGGAGAACATAAATTACTTCAAATCTTAAATTATTTACATTTTAAAACTAAAGTATCAAAAGTAAATTAGCAAAGCCATCTTTTCCTTTTTTAAATGCAACTAGAGTTTTAGTCTGCAACATATGTAGTCTTCCTGAAAACTTAAGGTCAAAGTTACCACTAAACACATGAGGCCATATTCGTAATTAAGATTTTTCCCTTTACATTAACTTTGTTGAGCGTAGGAAGTCCTCAAAAACCTCATGCATTGTTTCTAAATAGCTTAATTTTTCAGAAGGTCATCAAATGAATCCCCAAGCAACTTCTGTGATGCCTTCCAGGCATGTCTGGTTTTCTAGACAAATACATTATGACACCAGACCTACCCTCCAGATTAACAACATTAGGTGATGAGGAACTGCACTAACCTCTGAGCTGAGTGAGGACCTGCTAGATTGAATTAAGTTTAACTGTAATCACTTTTGAGCTCAAAGTAATTTACACATGAAAACTGACCTATAAGCATTAAATCCATCATCACAAGCGTTCCTCAGATTAAACACCACTTGTACAATGCAGTTCTGCTCTATTATTTACTAGCTTCTTTCCTAACAAGAAGTTAGATGGAATGCAGTCGCCCAGACCAGAAGCTAACTCGGAAGACTCCTCAGCTCTAATAAAATACATCAGGCATTAAAAAGTCTTGTTTCTGTCTGCAAAGCACTGTCTTCTGTACAAGTGCCTACTAGTCCCACACAAATATGAAAGCACTATCAGTTCATGGAAAAACCGAGAGCTGAGGTTCCACTGAATGTAAATAAAAATGCAGAAGAACAGGCATTGAAAGAATACCTGCTTCTCCATTTTCTGCAATGTGTCCAAGTCCTTAAGCTTCCCAAAGAAATAAGAATCAGACCTTTAGTTTGAGATACAGCATGCTTGCAGCTGTGTCACAAGAACCTGAAGATGAATTGGGTGTAGATACCATAGACACGTTCATTACAGCCATTGGTCTACTGGAACAAATTGGCTTTCATCAAAGGATTCAATCTAAAGTTTAGAGTAGAAGATTGTCTTATTTCCCCTGAGATCTTCAATTACTGAAATTCAAATCCTCAAGCCACTTTCTTCCTCAAAGGAATACAATCTCTGCCACAATGAGTTAAGTTCTCTGTGTTACAATTACTTCAACTTTTAGGAGCTAAGCGAATAAACAGATTTATACCAATGAGACTAGCAGTACAGTAAGCCAAAGCTTCCTTGAAGATCTGGAGTTCTGTATTAAACAACAGAATCTCAGCCTGGAAGACTCAGGTCTCACTCTGGGTTGCGAAAACTCTGTTCACAAAGCTTCATAACATACATACCCACAGTGCCTTGCTTTCGGTTTCACTTGTGCACACACGTTCATTGTCAGCTAAGCAAGAAGCTAAGAAAAAAAAAAAAAAGAACAGACCACCCATTTCCAGGGTGCTCAGTAAGCAGATCACCACAAGAAGTCCCCTGCCTGCTCCCAGGAATAGTTTTTGAGTGAAGCACAAGGATGGTAAGAGTATTACTGTGCTGCACATACGCAGTGCTACAGCAGATCCAGTGCTTCTGGCACCTCCTGTAACACCAGGCTGGCTGTACAGATGCAGCCCAGCACCTCTGCACGCTCCCAGCAATCCCAACGCTCGCCTCCTTATCCTGTGAATGGCAGAGAGGGACCAGGGCCTCTGAAAGACACCAGAGCTACTGCCCATGCACAAGACCCTTATTCTACAATCTTCTGTCCTCAGAAACCAGAACACGTGATACACAAAATCTGTCACAAAATACAAAAAAAGCAGAGGGAAGGGAGATTGCTAATGTATACTGCAATACATATCACTCTCACAGGAGTAGTGGGCCACACAAACAGAAGTTCAGGTATCAGTGGCCTATTCTAAGCACTTATATCAACGTTTCAGGCACATGAAGCCTAGAGTGGCCTAAACATAGAGGTCTGACATAGAGGCATCCAAGTCACTCAAGTTTCAATGTATGTAGATTTCATTCTGTCTGACATAGAGGCATCCAAATCACTCAAGTTTCAATGTATGTAGATTTCAAATTCTATTTTGCCCTAAGAATTAAGATAATTTCTGGATTTACAAGAGATTGGAAGCCATTCAGCTTGCTTCAATCCAAGCACAGTGCTTTTCTCATTCTTTGAGGACTGTACCACTGTAAAATAGGCACAGCAGGAAGGCTACTCACAAACTACTAACATTTTCGTAAGAAACAACCTACCGTACCACTGTAAAATGGGCACAGCAGGAAGGCTACTCACAAGCTACTAACATTTTCGTAAGAAACAACCTACAGCTGTATGCAGCCTTAGGCCTTAGCTCTTCTCTCGAGTTTTATTTCATGACTGAAATGAAAATAATCAGGTACTATCTCCTGCCTGATTAATGTAACATCCCCCAGCAGATGTTAAAATCCCAACAGAGGGAGTGAGCAGAGGAATTTGTCATACCTTGCACTCCCAGTGCCCACTTCTCTTACCTTCCTCAAAGGAATTAGAACAGGAAATGTAAGTGTATCTCCATACGGCTTCAAACACAAATGGACATGCACAAAACTGCAGTGTTCTTAGAGATAAACTGTGGGAGATGCTGATGTATTATTACTATACCACAGTCACTTGAAAAAAGGTTTGTGTTTTCTTCTGCAAGGAAACGGGGAAGGTTTTGTATTAAATATTGAAAGTCTCACAAGTACTGGCAGCATAAGTCCCCTAAACATCCCATATGGAGTAGACAGAATATGTTTTACACGTAGATAAATCTATATGAATTCTAAACACAAGCCAGTACTTCCAGTCGTAGTTACTACATCTTTCAGGTACTTTCTTGTCCTTCCTCGGTGACAGACATCACGCACCTTTTGCGCCCGCTGCTGTGGACAACAGACACATCTACGATCAGACAGAAAGCAAAGGCCTCATTTTGGGCGATACCAGCTAGCAGTCACCCAGAGAAGCAACATGTTGAACTCCAGAACACCGAAAAATGTTTTTTTTTCC
>NW_009612211.1:0-26853 GCF_000690535.1 Cariama cristata
AGTTCTGTTTCAGCCAAACCAGGACATGAGGAGATGCTGAAAACTGAAGACTGCTCAATTTTATAAATTTGTCTGGAGAGCATGAAATAGTTTTCTGCACACCTTAGTGAGTCATGTATTCCCAGAGCAGAATGCTATCAAGTAATATAACATATTACATATAATATAACATATAACTTCATAATGCTATGAAGTAATACAACATCGACCCATGCATTAATTACTTGTTCATATACATTGAAGCCAGACTTTTGGCTACCAAACAAACCAACCTAGCAGAAATCTGGTCTAGATCTTGAGCATTATTTGGCTGAATGTAACAACAAAGCATTCCTTTAAAGTCTAACTTTCATCTCTCATAGTTTATTTTACCTTTTTTTTTTTTCCCTATTGATTTTGTTTTTCTGATGGCATGGAAAAGATGAGTTTCTAAATATTCTGAAATCTTATACCCCTCCAGAAATATTTTTTAAATAGTTTCAGGAATCCTTCCCCTCCCATTTTCTCTGGGAATTGCAGAGTTCAGCATTGTTTAATGATATCATAACTGGATAGACCTGAGTCTGGTTTGGGGCTTTTAAACTCTGAATAGTTTTCTTATTTCTGGGTAAATTTGGTAGTTCAAGTCTGTGAAACTCAGCTTACTCCTCTTTGAAAGAGAGAGAATGATACTTGCCTTTTAAGGAGGCTGCAAGATCTAAAAAAAAAAAATAAACTCTGTAACTAAGTCCTTTTATGATTTTCCTTACTTAGTCAGAATTAAAGGCGATATGATATGACAGAGCCAAGCACTTCTCTTACACTAAATCTCGTGGCCATTCTGCATAAGTATCACTGCAGATGAGCATTTCATGGGTTAAAGGCAGTGTGCTTCCACCTGAAAAAAATTTCCTGGCTATAGAGCAGTACTAGGGAATAAGGAGTCTAGTTTTGTTTTCTGTTTAAAAATAATCTTTTTTCAAATAAGACCCAAACAAAAAGACCAACTTAATTTCAGACATGTTTTAGAGTAATGGTTCAATGAGCTGTAATCACTTAGCCCTGGGACCTGCAAACAAGTTTATTTACATAATTATACATTTAGAAAACTCTGGTTAGCACGTTCTGCAACAGGATGCCTGTCCAGCTCTTTAAAACCTGTAAAACAAATATGCTGTGTAAATCCTACTTTCTTGAAGAAAGAATAATATCTATGCCCGTCATAGGATTTGCCCAAGTAAAAGATGTCTGAAATGAAAACTTACTGCTGTGAAGAGAGTTCAGATGAAAACTTCAGCAGAGTGGAAGTATTTTTCCTCTGTATTGATTTAGACACATAATACACTGAAAGTATGATTTTGGATTCTATTTTTCTTAAAAATATATAGTGTTCTTTGAAAACAAAACAACAGTTTTATACATAAATGTTTATTGTGTTGTTTTAGGATTCCATTTTCTATTTTACTTGTTATTCACTGGAGTCCTTTTGTACAGAAAAAAAATAGAAGCTAATGTAGACCACTTGTGTCAGCTTTAGTACACCTGATGTTATTTCAGATGTGATTGCTTATGCACCTGCATACTTCTGCCATTACCGAGTCTCCCTAAAAGCAGCAGCAAAGGAGTGGACTTCAGATAAGCACATCTTGCAAGAACAGATGTTTGTATGCTGTAGTGTTATACTGTGGAGTTAATACTGTTTCAGTTGTTTTTTTCCTGGATGATTGCAATCCAATTATTTTTTTTCTATCTCAGAAAAGCCATTCAGCAGATGGGGGCAATTGCAATTCTGTATTTTTTCCTCTGTTTGACAAGGGTATGGAATAACTTCTTCCCAATTTGTGGACGCTGCTATGGATAATACAGTTATCTCCTGGGCTAACGATTCTCTCTAAGAATTCCATCAAAAGGTGTGACATTGCCCAGAGCAGTATATTTCATTAAAAGATATTTTACAGCTCAACCAAAGGAAGTAAGTCTGCAGCAAATCTGAGGATGCTTTTACTGCATAGGCACAATGAACAATTCAGTAGTATCAACTAGACTCTGATTTTGCAGTGTGCACCATTCAGAATAATTTTACATGTGGTTTTTACTACTACTAAGTTATTGTATCATTTCTTTTAAATTACATGTTGTGTCTGCATATACAGCAAAGGAAGTCAACATGATTGTAGTTCTTGTTAGAAGATTAAAATATTTTTTAGTGTTGTACCATTAATTCTTTATCTGTATCTACATTTTGATGTTCTTAGTGAAGTATTAAAGAGTTCTGCGTAACAAAAGTAAAGTAACAGGCGTGCATTCTTTTTTAATATATTCTCCTATGCTTTGCTAAAGCTAATAACTCATGTTGTTTGGGAATAATTTTGTCATTCCTCTGGGTTGGGCACTCATTGATAGACTTTGCTGTGGTAGTGTTGTGCTGGGGTCGTCTTGTAGTTTGGTTAAACTGATTGGCAATGGCAACGGAATTGAGAAGGGGAGGTTCTGCTGCTTTCCTTGAAAGAAAGTGCTGCTCCCCAAACAGAAGACAATGCTTTATTTGAAAGACCTAGTGGTAATGTCGCTACAAGAACTTAGGTTTTGCTTTTGGAATTCAGTGCATATTATTTTTATTGCTTAGTATTTGTCAACAATAAGTTTTAAATTAATTCTCTGCAATTATTTCAAAATAATTTAAGTTTATAAGTACATAACCACTTCTACTCTGATTAAATTAATTAGGTTAGTGCAACAGTTCTTGATTTTTTTCAGATCAGCCTCAGATTTGAATTTAGCACATATATGGGAATCTCTTAATAATTTTTTTCTTCAACAGAACAGCACATCTTATATGCAGATCCAAGAATTTATTGGTAGTCCAATTAAAATATTGTAAAAGTCATTACTAGTCCACTTAAAATGCCACCCACATAACACACCAAGAATCCAAATAGTTCAATTAAAGCAAATAGGGGGAAACAGTCACACAATTAAATCACTAATAGACAATTCTTCTACTTTACAGCTGCCCCTCTTATCCAGGCTTCTTTCTCATTCTTCTGGTCATGTATGGTTTCCTGGTCATGCCTTGTCTTCCTTGGGCAGGTGCAGGGGAGCGTGGTCATCACTGTGAGTTGTTAGCATCCCACATTCCCAGCACGAGCAGGGTGCTGGCTTCCTCCTCAATTTTTTGATTGGTTTTATAGTACTTATTGGTGTGCTTTTTTCCCATTGGTCTCCGCTTCTATAGTGTCCAGTAGTTTCTGCCTGTTTGTGGTCATTTGCTTGACAAGTATGTATGCTTAAATGTTTGGATTTAAGCAAAGATGTGGATGTGGCTAAGCATTAGCTAAAACAATTACGTAAAAGGTGTATGAAAGGTAGTGAATAAGGTCAGTAGCTAAGCAGTAGCCACCTGACCACACGGTTTTGCGATCAGGCTTTAGCCACCTGATCGCTTTGGAATTACTAGCAGTAACAATATGGTCTTAGCTGGGCAATAAGCCTACAATCTGTGTGTTCATTTTACAGCAGTTAATATACTGATGCACCAAATTATAAGTGTTTAAAGACTCGTAGTGTCAAAATTAATATAAGACTATAAAGAAAACTAATTAAATGAAATGTTTCGTATACCTTTTCAAATCATGCCTTTGGAAAATATATCCCTTCTACAGTTTCTGAAGGAATCCTAAAAGAAAGTTAAGCATTTAAATGGATTGATGGAAGAAAAATGTTTAAAACTTAGCAAAACAAGGACACCTTGGTTGCTATTCTGCAATATCAGTCATACACTGCTGATATAGGCTAGTTAAAGATTGAGGAACCATCATAAATCATCCTGAATCCAACCTGTTATTAAATATGTCAAGCAATGGAGCACACTGCGTTGATAAAGGTGACATTCCAGATATGCTCTTCAGCTATTATTTTCACTTTCTTCTTTCCCTAAAAATTCACAGGAATAAAGACAGGAATAATGCCCAACAGGGGATGAAAAATACTTTCTGGTGGCTTCTGGTTGTGGACAGATTCAGAACGTTTAATAGAACTGTTCTTGTTAGGAGCATAATCAAATCATCAGTGATAAGTAATGTTTTCAGAATCCAGCCCATCACTTAGGATAGGAACCGCATTTCCACAAATAATTCAGAGCCTGCACTGGCTGGAAGTGGGCGGATTGGAGACGTTGCTGTCAGGAAGCAGCAGAGTGAGGCAGCTCCCTGGGGCACCGGGGGTTCACCCAGGTGGGTGATGGCAGGGACAGCCAAGAGCAGGGCAGCCCCAGCCCTGAGGCACTGGGCACCTCCCTGGGGACAGGGACAGGCCGAGGCTAGGCTGGGCCATGGTCCTGCAGGTGGGGACAGCTCGGTGGGGTCTGTGGCCGGGCAGGGCAGGGCTGTGAGGAGCTGGAGACCGGCCCTGCTGTGGCATTGCTGGGGCAGGGTCTAGTGGTCTCAGGGGCCTGCAATGAGGTCCTGAGCTGTGGGCAGGGTGGGGGGAGCCCTGCGGGTCTAGGGAGGGCTGAGTGGTGAGTGCAAGCTGTATTAGTCTCTAGTGGTTAACTAGGCAAACTATCAGTCTGCAAAGTAATTTTTAAAATAGGGTTTGGGGTATAGGTGAAATTGCTTAGGGAAGCAAGTTGAAACAATTTAAGAAGGAAAAAAAGCTTCTTTAAGTAGCAGTTAAAAAGTTATTGTCACAGATCAATATATAATCGTCAGATGAGGTGGACTATTGTAGAAACTAAGACCTACTGAAAGACTATTTCAGTAATGTTTTCCTAGTTATAGTTAAAACCTCTGATACAGAAATCAGAGAGCTGTGTTCTAATGTTTGGCATATTTCCCTTGTATTTCTTTTCAATGCTGGGTTGCTCATCTCAACATTTTGAGTAATCATCTTTCAGTTTGTGATGTGTTTGTATTTCTTTTTAAATTAAGAGATTCCAGCAATGTTCCAACTTCTTGTCTGACTGGCACAGCAGGGGAAAAAATAACACCACATTTTGTGTTTATCTAAGCTATTTATTCACATTACTACGGCGTATGAGTGTCTCATCCTCTAGCATATACATGTTCTTGCAGTAGTCATTGGCAGAGATGGTGTCATCTCATTGAAATGAAATGTTCACACTCTAAAAAAATGACTTCCCCAGGTCACACAAGTTAGGTCTGAACTAGTGAACAGAACATGGGTTGGCTTAAGTCTGTGTTGCTTAGCGGCATTCCCCTCTCCGCCAAGTTAATCTGAAAGTCAAAGAATTACAGCAGGCCCAAGTAGAGAGTGTTCACTATTGTCCAGCTAGATTTTGCTCCATTGCTGTCTTTTCTAAATCATTATAGACGTAGCTGCAGACATACAGTCTCCCAAACCATGTATTTGTAACCTAAGCAGTGAATCATATTTATTCTAATTAGAAATGCTTTTGTGGAATAAATCACCTGTTGTGGAGATGATTTCATAGTACACAGGGAAAAGAAAGAAGTGTGCCATGCTCAGGTACATGAATCTCTCATTAATCTGGTAGGCATTGTTTTAAGCAGGGATTCCCAGGGGCTCTCTTCAGCACAACACATATTGCAAATAAACATTTGAGAGAAGCCTTGATATTTTTCTGCTTGGGCCAATTTGTACTGAGATGGAAATATTAAAGAAAACAAACAGTTATTTAATCTTTACTTTACAGAAAAACTGAAACATAAACCAACTGATAAAGGAAAGGACCTTTTGTTATACAGTAGAAGTGCTATGCAAAATTGTCCTATGTGAATTTAAAATTCAGTGTTAGAAATTAAAAGGCTTAAGTCAAAATGTTATATTTCAAACAGTATAAGAAATATCAGGAAGTAGGGAAGCAGGAACTTCCCTTAGCTTTCTCTTGTTTCCAGTTGTTGCCTGATAACTGCAGTGTAAAAGACCCAATGGCAAATTGAAGGCTTTCAGTGGTTATTAATACCCAGATAGTTTTCTTCTAATGACATTCCTGCCTGCATTTTTCAATTGAAGTTTGTTGTTTAGGAGGAATAACATATAATTGCTTGGCCACACAATCAGCTGAGAATCTTTTGTGTTTCTTAACTTTTATTACTTGTTAGGTGTAAAAGCTCTCTGATTCAAAATGTACCTGGATTTCCTTCAGCGATGACAAGTATAAATAGTTGTTTCTTCACAAAAAAAATATTTAATATATTAATTTTTCCAAATGTTCCATGCATTTCGTGCTATCACAGTGAATTTCTGAATATGCCTTTACAGTATGGTATGGGAACGCCATGTCTATGTTGATATTTGGGTTTTTTGAAGAAAGCTTGCTCTTAAATTTTACAGCAGTTCCTTATTCTGTTGATTTCTTATCTATCTGCATAACCAGTTTCTTAACTGGTTCACAATTTCATAATTCCAGTTATGAATATAGTGATTTTTGCTGGTATGTCTATGTGGTATACCTGAATATGCTTTTACATATATGCATGAAGAGTTAAAAGGCAAGAATGAGGATGGAGATTCTTCTGATCTTTTTCACTTTTGGATAGTTTTAACTTGGTTTCCGTATAGCTTCTTAAACTCACCAAATTTGTTATTTTCCTGGGCGTACCAATTTTCTCCTGGGTTTCTTGGTGTTTTTTTTTCCCATAAATTAGGGACAATCTTTCTGAAGCAAATGTTAACATTTGCAAACACTTAGACTTAGGAATCATTTTATCAGAAAATGAACCTGCAGCAAGAGAAAGACAATTCTGATTGTTTCTGAAAAATTAGAATACCAGCAAACCAGGGTTAGAATACTAGAATACCTACTATTCTTGTTTTTAGGGATAAATCACTTCAGAGACATTTTGACTTTACAAGAAGTTTGGATCCCTGGCATTTTACATTGAGTGAATTATTACTTTGTTAATAGAATACAGGATTATTCTAAGGATAAGAGATGTAACCAGAATTTTGCCCATCACTGCTCTAAATGAAAGGTGGAAGACTGTCCTGCTGTCCTATAGAGACAAAGCCAATCAAACAGACCCTTTCTTTGCTTCTTTCTTTCTTCTGTTTTCAAAATAAATTAAAAAAAATGGGTCCACAGGGTTGACCCAATTTTGTTTTGGTTATTCAGTCAGATTTTCTTGTGGCTCAGATAAGTATACAGTGCACTGACTGAAGTTACGCTGAAGTTTATATGAGCTGAGAATCTTAATTTTATTAGGCTTCCTCCTCCCAACTCCCCCTACAGGACAAGATATAAGTTATGTGTGACACCCTAATTTCATAGATTTCACACATGAGATGAAAAATGTCATCACGCCCCATATGCTTACTGCTTTTACAAATAGCAAGCTAGATAATTTTAAGGGCAAGGCAAAGACCTGGCAAAAAAGGTACAAGGAGAGGGTAAGAAAATAGCAGCACCTCTGTATCTTATGATTTAAGTCAGAAAAAAGATGATTTGTACCTCCAAAAATCTTATTTTCTCTCTAGCCAACTCTAGATGGTTTCTGAACTGAGAATGGAAAGGACTCTGGAAACTGACACCTTGTGATCCATTAACTAAAAATAGTATCTGGCATTCTGCTTCTGCATTGCTCAGATTCTGTACAGAAACTTAGTAATGCCACATTGCAGATATTGAGAGATAGTCAGGGCAGTGGGATAAGAATGAGTGAGTTCTTAAAATTAGAAAGTTTCCCTTCTGATTTAACATCACAATATAACTATGCAATACCTGAGGCCGTTCATTTCTGCGTTATCACTTTGTTCTCATTGTGCACCTCAATAAATGTATTTTGTTCTCAAAGTCATTTTAAAGAAAAAAACCACAAGGCCTCTCACTCTATCAAAAAATGACCCCTCCTGAGAACACATGTTCATTTTTAATCTAAACAGGCAATTCTTTAAAGTCAGGTTAGAAGCACTGAGACTTAATGGGTAGCTGCTTCATGTTATCTCTTAATAGTCCGGGGTACTTAGTGACTTTTCCTTCCCCCCACCCTCCCCAATAAGTATAAGCTTTATTCTACTCAAGGAAGTGTATAATATACTTAATGTATATTTTATAGCACAAAGAGTGTGGTAGGAACAACAGAAATGCTGGAAGTATCAGTCAAAGTTCATTACAAATAATTTAAATACAAACAAATTAGGTGACTTTCTAATTAAAATCAAATGAACAAAAACCAGAGAAAATGGCTGTATTTTGTTGTGGCATAGAGTAATGTTGGACAGTCACTGCCACACTATGCAGTTTCTTTTTGCAGTAAATGATGCTGTCCTTGGGGCCACAGAAGATAACATAGGTGGTGGGACTGAACTACAGTCATTGATGCAAACAATCCTCAGCATGACAGCTTCAGGCTTAGTGCTTAAGGCACAGTTTCTAGCAATGTGTGCTGTAAGATAACTACTAGAAGGATTAAAACCAAACCAAAATAAAGTAAAAACCACCCCAGTTACTAGAATATTCTTGACTTTGGGAAATTTTCTATAATGGATGTAGAACCCAAGAAATCCCAGCTTAAAAAATGAACTATGCTGGGTGGAAGTTACCCTGAACAAGACGATTGACTTGCCAGAAATAGCACATGAGGAATTACAGCAAGAGGTGGGAAGGTTAAAAACTAAGTAGAACGGTCCTAACAGTAATGCTATAGTTTTTATATCTTATGTGCAATAATGTTTTATGGAATGTAATATGTCATTTTATATGACTTTATGTGTTTATATTCTACAGCTGCACTCCAATTCCGACAAAGGTGATGGATCAGTCAAATACATTCTTACTGGAGAAGGTGCGGGGACTATATTTATTATTGATGACACGACTGGAGACATCCATTCAACCAAAAGCCTAGATCGAGAGCAGAAGACACACTATGTGCTTCATGCCCAAGCTATTGATAGACGGACAAACAAGCCACTCGAGCCTGAATCTGAATTTATTATCAAAGTGCAGGATATCAATGACAATGCACCAAAATTTACAGATGGACCATACATTGTTACTGTGCCAGAGATGTCTGAAATGGGTAAGGAAAACAAATTGTCCTATTCAACAATCTTTTAACAAGTGAAAATGCCACATGCTGTTTGACAAAGTTATGACACATTATTGTATCACTGATTGTATGTAATAGATATTATAGTTGAGAAGAGATGATAAGAAGACATCAAATGCAACCTTGTGTGTTACTTGGGACATTCATATTAAGAAAACAGCACTCACACACACACATGCTGACTGTAGAGGAGAGTCACTCTTAATCTTGAATGTTTTAAGAGACATTCCTGGGCAAGTAGTACTTGGCACTCTAGAAACAAGATATATTCATATATCCTCATTCAACTACACACTTTATGGCATTCTCTACATGAGTAGTCTATGTAATTCACAGAATTAAACAAATACAAAGGAACAGTAGTTTTCTAGATTATTTTAGACTATGGTGTCATATGTTCATTTACCTTTAAGTTTCTTATAAAGTGAACTGAAGTTCAAAAATGTATTGATCTTTGGTTTTCTCTGTTAGAAATGTAGTTCAGATATTCTTATTCTTTGAGGTGCTACATTATGCAATTGGTTTTCTTTATTTATTGCTTCTCTAGTGTTGAAATTAGTTTATAACTTTCCTCTAATATCACAACATGAAAGCTACATAACTGGTCTAGGATAGACAGATGGAGATGTGACTTTTGTGCTAGATAATTTTTTAAGAAAATCTAACTGTCATGACTGGTCTTCATGAAATATGTCGTCTGTCTTCTACTACCGAATGGACAGTACAGATAGTTACCTCATGAACACACTCTTTACCCTTTCCCCCAAATCCCTACACACCCCATCTAAGAAACGACCTTCAAGTCCAAATATGTCTGCCTTTCCCAAGTGAAAAGCAGACAATTTGTTCTTCTCTCCTTGCTGTTGTCTAATAAGCAGGTGATAGACTTTAACTTCTGTGGAGTAGAATTGTAAAAATTAAAAAGGAAAAATATTAAAATATATGTAGTTATTCAACTCATATCAATAACGATCATACATACAAGAATTAGTGAATATTGTCCTTGAATCTTAATGGTTTGTCATAATTTGATCACTTTGATAGTGATAACTCATATGAATAGATCAGAAAATAATGAAAGTGTTTTGTTCCATACTTGAAAGTCAGATATGATATTTTGTTAATATAATTATTTTGGATGGGAAAGTACCTTGTACAACTTTCCTAGTGTAGGTAGGTGAAATTAATTTTAAACTGAGAATCTGCATTCAATTCATCTTCTATGGTACCACCTGACATTATTGTACTGAGTTCAGACGTACATGGTTGTGCAGTGAGGGAAGTTTAATCTGTTTGTGGAAGTCTGCGTACTGTTTGAACTGCATACAGTTTCACAATATGCAAAGAAATATTTCATGTGGAGAGACTAAACAGGCCAAAAGCACATCTTCCATTGCAGATGTGCATACTAAGAATAGCATATTCCAAACACATCTACAGTTCTTTTCTTGCATATACAAATTAAGTGTTGCATATGAAATATTTGCAAACATGTAGTAATCACACCAGTCCTGGAAAGAGCGAAATATATTAAAACTTATTCCTGAACTACAGTGTTCAGAGCTGTGATAGTTTGGAAGCAGAGACTGATTTTTACACCAGTGGCTTCTTCATTGACCTAAGTGGCATTAATCTTGTATAAAGTAGAGAATAAGTATCCTTTCCTATCTACCATGCAAAATCAGATTGTATTACATGGACTCTCAAGCTTACCAAATATCACATTTTAAAAGGATATAAAAACTTTCCCCCATTCTCTTTCTTTTCCTCAAACTTTATTACTGCCTCTTCCTTCTTTCTCTTACTGCCACTGCCACTACACTGACACACAGGAATAGTTCCTTGATTTTCTTCTTAAAATGTCCTCCATACGTGATGTTCTGAAAAATAATCTACCTGTCTGCATCATAATTGTCTTGTTCTAATATTTTGTTCTTCTTAAGGACTTGTAGTACCTTTCTCCTTTTCCAGTCCTCTCCTCTCTTCCAAGTCCTCCCACAGTATGCTATTTCAGATGCCTCTTCCCAGCTGTAGAAAACTCTAAGCCATTTTTTCCTGTGGTCCCTCTTGCAAGAAGAATGCAGGAAGGGAGAAACGTCTTTGGTCTCCTCTTATTTCTTTCTCTCTTCTTATTTCATAGGTCATTGTTCCTATATTACCCTTCAGCTTCCCTTTTATGAATTTTCTTCTTGCCACAGTGTGTTTCCCTCTAACTGGGAATTGCTACCTCATCTTTGCTTGTAATTTCTATTTCCCCTTCCTCCCACATTTTATTATCATCATTTATTAGCATTATTATTTCTAATAGCCTCTTCTGGGTCTTTACTAGAAGAACAATCTTTATTAGCCATTCTTGTTTGGTCGGTATCTAGATAATAAAGATTTTCAGATTGTAGATCAAATATATTTTCATTCCTTAAAATAATTTGCAAATTGTTAATTGTTCTCTTAGACCATAGCTTCCTCTCAAATGCTGACTTCCTTGATCTCATCTTTTACTTCTCAGAGCTATAAGTGCTCCATTCCACCTACACAGTCATGCTAGTGCATATAACATGACATGTTTTTAATACAGAATTCCCCATTTTAACCATTGAAACATACTATTGCAAATATAATTCCTGAGAGAAATTTATGGAAGTACAGAAGGGCAGTATTTCTGTGGGTAATGTCATAACACCAGGACTATTTAAGCAATATACCTTTGTGGGAAGTACTACGGTGAGAGGATAGAGCTCCCAGTAATCACATTGTGGGCTTGTATGAAACCTCTTCAATTGTCTTTGATAATTCACTGTGGTACAAAGCTTTACTGTTAGAGTTACAGTTCATTTAAGCAGCAGCTAAGCTCTTATCTCAGTTGTCTCTCGTCACACCACAGACTTTCTTGATGTGAAATTCATATCCTTTGTCAACTCTCTCAAAAAAAGCCTAGCTCTGTCTTCCTCTTTCTTCAATTTCCTTTGTCTTTAATGGAGACCATTTTAATTAATTGATTATTTCCTTCCTCTGTGGAAGCCTTTTATTTTCTGCATAGGAGGAAAGACAGTGGAAAGGAAATCAATGTTATCCTCAAAGTCAAAAGCAGCTAATATAATTATGTTTTATTTGTTCATTCTATTTATAAAAGTTCTGGTTTTTTCATTCTCTCAAAATGTAGTATTCTCACATAGATATTAGTCATAATTCTGTAGTAGCCTGAATCTTGGTATTCCTGTACAACTACATTATACAAGTTACAGTTTTCCAAAGAACAGTTAGAATAGTCCCTATGCCATTTTTATTAGTTCTGTAATTAGCATGGGTTTTGACATTTAGCTGTGGAGTCTATACATAACTGAACTTCTTGTTGTTATTTTATGAATTCCTAATGATGCTTCATTACTTGAAAAATTTCTTCTGATTTTTTACATGGTCATTTAAAGAACTTTCAGTGTTACTGACTCTCTGTAACAGCCCTCATGCTGAGTGGCAGGTGGTATTTTTGATGTCTGTTACGCTGTTTAGTTTCAGCAGCAGGTTCCTGTCTGTCTCCTCAAGAAGTTAGCTGACATTTTTCCCACAATATGAACGTTTCTTGATCTACTTGTAAAAGCTGTACGACCTTTATGGCTTTTCTTTTTTTAGGTCACTGACAAGAAAGTACAGGTAAGTTTTGTTAAATTATTTGCCAGTGTTCACAGTGGCGCAAAGTGAACATATTACTTTTGCTTTATATATTATGCTGAAAGAGCTGAAAGAAAACACCTGTTCCTTGCCTTCATTGAACCTTTTTTCCTAAAAGTAGGCTCAAGAATCAAGGTTTATATCTGAAATGATTTCTTCTGCAGTGTAAAAAATTCAGTTTCATTGAGAGCTATAACTACGCTCTGTTTTAAGGTTTATGAAAGTCATCATTGTCTATTTCAATCAGTAAAAGCCTTCCATATCTGCTCATTTTCAGATAGCTTCAAAATGACTGAAATATTGCATATTAAATTTTCTAGTGTGGGGTCATACATAAGAAGAGTATTCCAAATAAATTCTATTTAGGAATTCAGTAGACACACTGAACTTTTCTGAACTTCTTTCCAGAGTATTATAATGTGAGGTAATCATAGTTTCAGATAATCCAGAAGACAATATTCATGGTGTTCATAAATACGATTTTGATGAGAAGGCCCTGTTTATCTTCCTATGTTGTTTGATTTTTATCTTCTAATGAAGATAACTGACAAAAAAATACTGAGATTTTCTACAGTGAGGGCTTGGATCAGTAACACACTGGACTCAAAGTGTTGATTTCTGGGTGAAATCACTGTTTTCCAATGTAGAATGAAACTAAAACGTTGTGTTGATGTGTTAGTGTTTTAAGACAATTTAAAGAGTTTAGTTAGGCAGGTAATCCCTGTGTTCATTAAACTTCACCTTTTTTAAACTTCTTTTGCTTTTTGTTCAGTATTGATCCATTTGAGATTTTAACACTGCAGTGAACTATGGAAAGTCATGCATACAGATTTGCATTCTCAACAGACATGTTTTATTGAACTGCCTCATTAAACATTAAAAATTTGTCCTCAGAGAGACAGATTGAAGTATTTCCCTCAGCTTTTCTTTGATACATAACTTTATAAAATTTTAATTGTAAACATATTTAAGAAAAGAGAAAAACAAAAGATTTTGAAATAAAACTACAGTTTGGTTTCCCAAATGAAATGATCCTTATTTTTGCTAACAGAAAAAAGGCAAAGCTTACAGAGTCATGTTCAGAGCATACAGATGTATTTTACAGCTCTGTATAAAGCATTAACTAAGAAAACAGAATTCCCAATATGTAATCTCTAAACTGTAGCAGGAAATCATGTGGAATGGTAGTTGTACTCTGAATAAGCAGAGCCTGCACTTTGGGGAAAAAAGTCTTTTTTATTGCCTAACTGGAGTGTCAAAATGCTTTCATAGCAAAATTTTGAGGTTTCTTGACAGGCACTTTCACAGTAGGTTAGTGAAGGAAGTATGGGAGGTATGCCTCTGAGTCCAATGTTCATATCTGTTCTGAGGTCTCCAGAGAAATTAGATCCTTATTTTTTGTTTTAGATTATTTTCTTCGGAATTGTTAACATAAAAAATAGCAAGGCAGCTGTACTGTATACTTTTCCATCTAAATCCTTCATTACACATAGCTTAAAAGCAAAAACTAATGCTGCGTCTGAATGGTACAAATATATTTGGAATCGTGATTTGTCTGTCATGTTGATGAGCTGAATGATGCTAACTTTGAAAGCAGTAATTGGAAGGTAAAGGTATCCTCTCTACCTTTTTTCTTGCAAGGCATTCTAACCCACAGCTATCACAAACTGCCTTTCCTCTCTGCTCAGCAAATCAGGCAAGAGTTAGGCAAAAGGCCAGTATGGGTATATCTTATAAGATGGTGAGTGTACTTGTGAAAAAGTTAAGCATCTGATGAGCTACATTGCACTGAATGAGGGTTTGAGAGGTGTGTGGGGTTGCATTAAAACTTGTGATTCTAAGTGTTCTTTTAGATGAAAAGAGAACACTTTGCCACTATTCAATACCAAATTACTATTATCAGGTGTTTCTTAGGAAAGAGCTACAGATGTATTAGAAAATCACTGTGGCAGATTTTAAGGTATAATAGCATTCCTTTCATGCTAAAATGACCTGTCAGCTGCTTATGTGAAATATTGCCTTTCACTAGCCCCGTTTCTTTGTCCCACATCAATGAGCAATACAAGCACTCAGATTCTATCCCCTATCCTTTAAAATAAGGAGAGGAGAAAACAAAGTATCTAAAATATGAGAGCACCATGAAGTCTCAGAATTTCTGGTATTTTCTTCTTCTGAAATAGCCAAAATCTGTTCATCCATTCCAAAATCTGCCTTGATTTTTTAGAATTCTGGGAAAAAGTGCAAATGGGAACTCAACCTGTTAGACAGTAAGCAACTGTTGATAACTGTTTAAATGGAAGCAGGAAAATCTATGGATAAAAAGGTACAGAAGTTGCCCAGCACTCTGGGTAGCAAACTCTGGTAGGTGACTGACTATGCCTATTTGATGGGTATGTTTTTGTTGTATGCAATTTAAAAAAAAAAATAATTGTGTATCAATAACCTATTAATCTTTAATGATTCCACAAGATTGCAACATAAAATAATGAAGCCATGAATAAAGGTAAAACAACAAATTAGTGTGGACACACCTTCACCCTTGAATACAACAAGTTTAACTAGAAGACAGAAAGGTCACAACTTTTCCACCTCAAGTTAGAAAATAGTGCCAAACTGGGCTGCAGAAATGTATCATTACAGTATTTAGATAAGCTATAGAACAAGGGAAAAAATATGCATCTTCTGTTCTTTGAAGTGACCTGATGTGACTTGCAAGAACTTTTATTCTAAGTTTAGATAGCAAATAAATATGACTGAAAAGATTCCTAGAACATTCTAAGAAAATTACACTAACTTTAATTCATATTTGTTTACCTTGCCACATAAACCCAAATACAGTAGTTTACTCAGTTTTACCGTTGATTTTTGAATAAATTTGAACAGATTACTAGCTCCAGCTTGATTTTATTATAATATTCAACTTTAAATTCATCAAGATATCCTTGTATCTGCTGTGTGAATGTATTTATCTATGATACTGTGTGCATTTGGGCTAGTCAGAGACCAGAAGACACTATATTTAAGTATGCAGACACATTTGCTGCACCTGTTACTAAATCTCCAGTAGAGATACAAAAAGCAATTTTTGATGTCCAAGTTAGTGTGGCACAAATGAATTAATAGTTTCTCAAACAGTGAAGAATCCAAATCTGTGAAGATTTGAATGATTGCTTTGCTGTACTCAAAGTGAGACTCTGTGATTTTAGGTATTTCTGTTCCCAGTGTACACTGAGAGTGTGCACATTAACTAATAGTTCTGTGCAATGGAAACTGATCTACGAAGTTAAACAGTCAGAACTGAGGATCTGATGTCCGCACTATATGTTTTTGGGAAGTCTTATTTCAGATCAGTTCAGCTGGTCTCTGAGACTAAATTCCCATTAGCAGTGAGAATAAATTGGATATGCTGCTAAAGCACATCTTCTGGTTTAGTTTTATGCAAAGGAATCTAGTTAACATACTCTGAAACTGTTCCATGAGGCAAATCAAAGTACGACAAGTGGGGGAGTTCAAGGGATTCAATTCAAAAGCATGCTTCTCCTCACAATTAAGATGTGAAATTGAACACCCCAGAGTGGAGGTGAGGCCTCAGTTAATTTAACTGAGAAGCCAGTTTCAGATGCAGAATTACATGACAGCAGCCTGTTTTGTTATTATTATTCCTGTATTTTAATACTGGGCCAAAGGAGTCTGTAGAAGGCAGTGTCTGTAGAAGTATAAACAAGGGAGATGAAGAGTGAACCTTTGTTAACTTGCAGTCTTTCATATGCTGATTTCTTATGTGAAGTGTTGGGCAGTGATAGCAAAAAAGATTAAAAATTAAATATCTTGAAAAATACAGTAAAATGTAAAATCACTTGTCTCTATTCTATCTGTGCAGTACTTAAGCATTTTATTTTCTACGAAGTGTTACTCATAAGTTATCCTACTTAGTGACATGCTAGAAACTGTGTTTTTATTTCTGTAATGATATTTATTAACAACATGCAAGTATTGGCTTTTTGAACTCCCTGTCTTTCTAATTTGGATCCATCATTAGAATTCCAACGAAGTTCTAGTAGTTATTTCATTTTCAGACCTTTGATGCCTTCCAATAGCTAGATTTTTTTATTTCCTTAGTATCTTTTATTGATTTGGGGGCATTTATGCAAATTATTTTAACTATGCACTTCAACATTAATTTGTATTGTGGGTGAAGATAATCCCGAAGTCCATAAATACGAGCTTTTTAGAAGTCTAAGCAATATCCAATTTTGGGGCCTATATGTGTGAACATGCATAAATATGCATGCTATGTAGTTACTATTTATGTTTCTATATATGCGATTAAGTTACATATACATATGTAGAGAGAAAGAGAAATTTTTTTTTCAAATGAGTATAAATAGTTTTCCTTAAAAAATTGATAGGATAATAACATGTAGAGAAAATGTTATTTAATTTCTCAATTGTAGAATGTGAGAACTGTAGTGGTTTCAAAAATGCATCTAAAAATATTTGTATTTGTCAGAAAATTGTATTTATTATCAATTAACTTTTATTTTCCTGAATATACAGGTACGTCTGTTCTACAGGTGACAGCTACAGATGCAGATGACCCTACATACGGAAACAGTGCCAGAGTAGTGTACAGTATTCTTCAGGGACAGCCATATTTCTCTGTTGACCCTAAAACAGGTGGGTAATTTGTATTTCTGTCAGTGGGATTTGGCTAATACATTGCAGTTAACTAAGTCTAGTAGATGAAATCCAATGTACAAAATGCAGGTGGGCGGGATGTTTTTTTTACACCTTATTATATCCTACTTCTTGCTTTAACACTATGAAATTTAGGGGTTGTTATGTTTTGCTAAGGGCTAAAATGAGCCTACTGTGTACAGAATTAATTCTGCATCATGCCATAATGTGAGCCATTCAGCCAAACTGGAATAGCCTCTTTCAAGCCTCTGTTTAGAAAGTGACTCAAGTGTGCCTAATACATTATGATTTTAAATGCTTTGTTTTGCCTGAAGGATAGGCTTGGGAGGATTATTGAATATGTGCTTCAACACATATACTATAACAAATTAATATCATTCTAGTATTTATAAAACTGCAGTATTGCCATTTAACTGGAAATTTATTCTATGATTTAAGAAGTAGAATAAGCTAAAATATTTATGTTTAAACTCTATGCACTGCCCTCTCCTTTTTTCCCTGAAGCGTAAGTTATGTGTAATCAATCCAAATTGGTTTCTTTAAAGAGAGAAATGTCTTTTAGGGATGGAGTTTGGTACTAGTTTTGGATTTTCTGAAGAGCATTATCTTAAATATTAATATGATGATATATTTTTAGTACATATTTATAGTCCCTAGTAATGAGGAAATATAATATAAGAAAGTACTTTTTTCATCTGATTTTCTGTAACTGTTTTTTTCCCTATCTGTATCACAGCTTTAATAGTGAAGGGAAAAAATGAAATATAGTGATTCCTACACTTAACTGTAGGGAAGAATAATGATTTTTTAAATGTGCTGAAGTGAAGTAAGTATAGTGTAAATAGTTTGCATTATAATGTTTTCACTTTTAAGCATCTTTGCTTGTGTATGTTAATCTCTGTGTAACTTGGAGGTATACACTTTCTTCATTACAAGAGAAGTGTATCTGTGTCTTTGCTTGTGTACGTTCATCTCTGTGGAACTTGGAGGTATATACTTTCTTCATTACAAGAGAAGTGTATCTGTGCCATCTCAGCTACTTTGAGGTTAGGCCTGCTTTGAGTAGGAGGCTGGACTTGATGACCCCCAGAGGTCTCTCTCAACCTAAACTATTCTGTAAATTTGTGAGCTCAAGTTAGAAAGGCCTAAGAGTGCGAAGACTGACAATATCATGTTGGGGGACTATATAAGGTGCTGGGAGGCAAACCTGAGTCAAACCTGAGCCTACATACCGTGTTTTGGGAGCAGCCATCTGTGAGTAGTCTGGTAGAGTACTGGCTGGCATGGGGTAAAACCACTCTGGGGTACATGTTAACAGCTAAGAGGTACAGAAGATCAGTGGTATCACGCTCAAGCTCTCTCTGCCCTTGTTTTACTTAGAAGTACAACCCTGGTCTGCATTTCTATTTCTGTTTTGGCACTCTGAGGCAATGGGGCTATATTTTTTTATTTTTATAGTGGTGTAGAACTTGTAGTCTGGAGCTGCTATTTAGTCAGTGAAGCATCATAATGGATGTTCTCAGTATCAGGTCTGTATTACAAAAGAAAATAGTATTGTTATGTCACTGTTTGTATGTTCTAAAGGAAGCAGATGGGAGTGTATTTTCACTCCCCAAGCCTTAGGCTTTGACAAGAATTTATGAACTTAAACTGTTTTTAAAATGTGTATGGAATATGAAAATTATTCTGATACCTCAGTCTATCAAAATGGCAACAGAATAAATACCTTATGAGTTATGTAGACAGTGAAGCAGTGAAAAAACTAGAGAAAGCTTTTTGATTTGATAAGTTGTCTTTTTATAAGTGCAGAATAGCATTTAATTTAATTTGTCATGATATAATGGGAAGAAGTAGAATATTGGAAATGATGGGGAAATCTTGAAGAATAGAGTGTTTCACTATGAAATTTCACTTTGAATTTCTGAGTTTTGAGACTCATTTTCTAAAAACATCCTGAATTTGCAAGCATTTCCATGACCTATTTTTCCTAAGGCTTCAATAGTTCAATTCTGTCTTAATTATATTTTATCTGGAAGCTTTCTGAATTTACACTGATGTGCACAAACTTCCTTTACAAGAAGGGCCAAAACAGGGAAAAAGAGAAAGAGAAAGGTGACAATATTCATGACTGAATGTATTGTTTGTGAAGCCTAAGAATCTTTTATGGCTATCAGTAAAGCTTCTTGGACCTATCAGATGCAGATACCAAGCTGTTTATAGCTCTAGCGTGAATACTCATCTCAAGAAATCTTCTGCTTCTAGCTTAGTGCTGTGTAAACTTGGTTTTAAACAACTTAATATCTGAAGACTTTAAAGTTATGGATTTGTATGAGTTTAGAATAGTTTAAATAGGATTTTAGAACTCATACATCTAAAATAAATGTAGTAGTGGGCCAGCACCAAATAACAAACTTTGAAGTAAAAAAAGCTGTATTCTTGGCAGAGAACATCTTTGGTAGCTTATCTAATAAAAGGCTCACACATACCCCCAAAGGAGTCTCCACATACCGCCCATGGTCTGGAGAGACCACCAAAGGAGGGCAAAGGTGCAGTGCTGGGAGGGTAACCCCCCTGCCCTAATTAGACTCGAGTTTGGGCTCCTCCCAGGGCTGTCCCAGGAGAGCCTCAGCCCATGGGCTGGGGTTGAAATCCATCATGAGGAGTCAACAGGAGATGCTGTCCTGATCACCCGTCAGGTTGAGGGAGCTGCTACCTACAGGGGTATGGGACATATTACGGGATGCAGGGAGGAGCTTTATGGTCTTCTGCTAGACTTACTCATGGATGTTTAGAGGAAGGACATAGGCAGGGAAAGGGCAGGACTGAGATGGATTAGGGAGGAAAAAGCAAGGGAAAATAGAGGGATAAGGGAATAAAAGGGCCAGTCCTGTGTAAACAGGCTCTTGCTCAGCACCACTGTCTGGTCATGCCCTGTGCTTGATCAGTGCAATCTGTTCTATATCATATTATGCTCCGTTTCTAACTATTTTCCTGAGTAAAGGCGCTCTCTATCTGTATGCATGTGTGTGTGGAGGTTTAAGTCCTAGCAACTGGAGCTGGACCACAGGTGAAAGGGGCCTGTGTGTTTGTGATGCCAGCAAACTGGAGAGCGCAGTGTGCACATATTGCATGGGTGCATATGTCAGTGTGAGATCACTACCGAGTATCAGGCTGGAGTAGCTAGCAAGTTGGATGAGTGGCTTGGGTGCCAGGTAATCTATGTGGCCAAAAGTCTGGGCCAGATTCTGGAGAGACCAGAGGGCTCACAAGTCAGCTGTTGGAGGGGCCAAGAGGTCTAGACCAGTCTGGAGCGACTGTATGGTCTGTGGGTTGACTGAGAGGCCTCTTGCATATGTATGTCTCTATGCATGAGGCAAGCGGAGACAAGGGAGCCAGCTCCTGGATAACCTGGGTGCCAAAGCCAGCTACTCAGGGCTCATAATGTATATGTGGGGGTGTCATTGGGCACTGGGGGTCCAGGACCATTACCTGGATATGCTCAGTGTGTCAGGCCCATTACTGGGGGATACATAGTGTGCTGGGGTGAGTGGGGATGTGTGAGTGTCCAGGATTAAAAGAGGGTCTGTACCTGCAGCTGGAGGGGACCTGCAGGCCTTGGATTTGTACGTCCAAGTGCCAGCAAGCGTGAAGACTGGGGAACCAGGTGTCAGCCACTGGATAGACTGAGTGTCTAAGGCAAGTTACAGGAGGGATCCATGTTGAGTACGTGCATGTATTTCCAGCGATAAACTGTCCTTGCTTCTCATCAGCTGGAGAAGGATGAAGCTGTTTGTGTCATTTGTGTTTGAGTGCTGAGTGTTTCTGTGTGTGTGTCACCCGCTGTGTGCATGTGCTTGCATTTGTGTGGGTGTACCTCTTGGGAACACACACGTGGCCTTACTACTGTTTCTAAATCATGGACTAAAAAAAGAAAGGTGCAGGAACCTCATCTCCACTGGGCTACCAGATTTGGCAACTCCCGACAATCTTTAGTTTTTCAGTTGCTTGGCTCTAGGGCCTGTGTTTTGGTTTGTGGGTTTCTTTTTCACCTGGGAAGGAAGAACTGTAAACTCTGTCTGTGTGTAGAAATTTGCTGCAACTATGTTGTTATGACTGTGAATGTCAGAACTACTGTCCATGCATAACATAAAGTGTAAGAGTTTCAAAATCCTTTGAATTTTAATGGCTTTCTAGGAAGTATTTTGTATTTGTGTTTATTAATTACTTTTAGTAATTAGCTATAGCATGTAGTAGTAATTAGGTATGTAATTAGTAATTAGCTGTGACAGCCTGTGCTGGTTTCTGTTTGCTTTCCTTCCCAATTGCAGCAAAATATTCTGCTGAATTTTTATATATAAGTATGTATTAATAATGCTAATGAAAGAGAGAGAAGAAGTCAATGTCTAGATCCTAGGAATATTGCAAAGATTATGTCTATAGGTTTATATGATTTTTTGAATCAAAATATTCAAGGAACCCTGGAAAATGTGAGTCTGTTATCCTTTTAGAGTACCATTAACCTCACTGTAAAAATAAAATAAAATAAAAAGTTAAGTTATTAGTGAAGAGTAGAGCAAATAATTTATTGACATGCTTAGTATTTTAATATGGTGTCCCCCCATAGAATTTTGAACATCTTTCAAAATGCCCAAATATACATGAAAACTTTTCCTGGGAGTTTGAATTACAAATGTAATACCTCACCTTTCCCAAACCATGAGGTCTTTTGATCCATGAACTTGATATAGGATCTATCCCTACTTGTTCTTTGCTTATGTCAAGTGTGGCTCATCAAACAGCAACAGTCAACATTTGACTGGTAACCCAACCCCAGAAGTTTTGTGTGGGTTTTTGTTTTTTTTTTTTCCTGAGGAAACCTCAAATTAGACTGTTCACTTTTTCTAGCAGCTATAGCAGCCCACTTTTAGTTACCACATGCTTTGGGAATGAAAATGAAACCCATAGTCCTATTCTACTGCTTACATAGTAAACCCATATTGGGAGGATGTTAGCTACACACAGCTCTTCCCAGATGCATCGGTCTTTCTGGACAGAACACACAGAGTGAATTAATCTGTGGGGCATTTGTCCTTTCAGATCAGCAGTTCTGGTTGTAATTGTGATGAAATAAGAGATAAAACTGTCATTCATTGAAGTTTTTAATTGAAATATAGACATTGGTGGGATGGGAGAGAAACACATTTATTATTTAATTAAATGATTGTGAAAAAATATTAGTAATTTGTATTTATTTGTATTTATAATGATCTGCTGTTACAGCACTAATATTACTAAGATCTTAATCATGTAACAGCTTGTTTGGCTTTTTTTTACTTGAAGATATTAAATAGTAAAGAAATACATATGCCTATTTATGAAAGAACATCACTGCAAATTAGTACAAATTATGAAGTGTGAGAAGACTGTCAACCTCCTCCTGCTTTCTGTCCTCACAATAATATGTGAGGACAATTGCTTCAAGCATCCCTGTAAGAAATGACCTATTTGCTAATTATCTAGTTTGGTTCCTGACTGAGAGCACAATACAAATAATAAACATAGTCAATGGCTGAATGGATACTTCCAAATACAGAGATGCGCCTCATAAACACCAAATGAGCAATCCCTGAAGTTCATGAGTTTGTCCTCATGTGTAACTGTTACTCTTATCCTTTTCTAGAAGTTCTTGGCCATGGTTCATATGGGAATGGCAGATTTTGTGGCTTTATAATATGTAAAGTGTAATTTTAAAGTTGTAGGTGTATTCCTCTGCAAAACAAGAAAAAATATTGTTTATCAAGTTATTCACAGATCTGATACTGCTAAATTAACACTAAGACTTAAAAAACCCCCAACATTGTTAATTAATGGAATCTATTAAAATGCAGTTCTTTTAATACTGAGGTAATAATTATGGATTTAATAGGTTAAGGTCTACCATATTTCCTTATTTTAGAGAAAATAACTTAAATTGGTGTAAAAAGGAATTGCATAGACTTTCCAGTACAAAGAGGAAGAGCATCCTTGCATGCTTTACTAGAACAGTCTGTCATGGTATCCTAGATAAGAATCTACTGTGCTTAGTGGAGTAATCGTAAGGTATTTCATGACTCTATGTCTTTGCCATACATAGGAAATCATACTAGCTAGTAAAATCATTTCAGAAATCAAATTCTGTCACTTACTTGAATAACCATCCTTATTTTTTATATTAAGAATTCTTACTTTTTTTAGTTGAAATATCTTTCTTAGTGACAACTGTTTAAAATAAACATGTTTACTGGGGTTAGTCATCCGCTGCTGATACACGTTTGTTCATATTAGAGTGCTAACTGAAACTGGAGAGTTCTGTGTTTAACTATCTCTTTGATTCACGCTGAGAGGCTCCAATATAATTTTAATAACCTTATGGGGCTATAGAAGCATCTTACATAAATTGGATTCTTCTGCTCTAAAGGAATACTTTATGATGTCCCCTTAACTCCACAACTAAGACATCACAGCTGATGCCCAGGTTCCTGTAGTGGTCTTAACATAAACTTAACCTCCTCTATCACAGTTTTTACACATGGGATCTTAAACTGTTATTGTTCAATAATTAAATCTTATAAAAACAGTAAGGGTGATTGCATTAATCGTAAAATTTTGCTAATGATACATTCTGTTTGAGTTAGGTAAGGAAATATCTTGTGGTGAACCTTCAAAATCTCACTTGCATTGCAGACCACTGATTTATAGGTATTAGTAAAAAACTCCAACTTAATTATATGCAATTGGTTTCTACTTGGTATCAAAATGAAGTCACAGTGAAGAATCAGTCTGAAAGTATCACTAATAAAAATAACTCAATATCTTGCTAACAGTGTGTAGGATTAAAATAAATTTATTTTGTGCATAGATCCTGTAATTTTATCTTGAAGTTGTAAGAACTGTATTCCATATTCAGGTTTTCCTATGTTTATTTTCCCTCAAGGAATTTCTGAAATGTTGTAACAGAAATTACATCTCTAAGTATATTATTGCCAAAGTCTACAGTTTGTTGGCAAGAGAATCATTAGAAATTCAAACTCAAAATCTGAGAGTCTTACCTCGTTCTTCTAATTCTACCAGGTACTGTACAATGCACTCCTCCATTCCTGAAGGAACAGAAATATGTGCTCCGTCTAAAAATATTGTCATGAACACTTGTTTGAGAGTATCATCTGCTAGCTCTCAGCTAAGAGTAATGTAAATATTGTAATGTCCTCTGCTTTCAGTTTTAGTAAATATTGGATTTTCTACACCTACAGTTTTCACAGTTTTAATGTAAACTCTGAACAATGGAATCAATTCTCAGAGTTTTCTTGTATGTTCAAAATATTGATATACTATTACAGTTTTCCCTAGAGTTATTCAAAGAATAACTCGGGCCATTAGCTGGAGGGGCAGAGAGATACAAGCAGCTGAACAATCCACTGTTTCTTTTAGTTTTCTAAGGGCTCTGTTTGGGTACAGTTGAAAATTTTATGAGGGCATTGTTACAAGTGAACCCTTGTTGTTTAGGTCCTTCCACTAGCATGGAAACTCCACAGAATGGTCCTTGGTAATCAAAACTGTACAAAGAGGAGGGGCAAAATGGTGTGCTGCAGATGCATAATACGGGTAATACCAAAGCAGCAGCACTGCTTCGGAGCAAATGTCTGTACAGCCTAGTTCAGTGTTTCTTATAGTGGCTGATATTTGCTGGGCCATCCTCTTGCCTGTGTATCCTGATGCAATTTTTGCCATCAACTCACAGGAGATTTTGTGGTCTACCTGCTGGAGCAGGGCTTTGATGAGCAGAAAACGGACTGATCACTCATCAGGACCAGTGTTCTGGCACTGTACTTTCTTTGATGGTTACCTACCACCACCTACTCTTCCATCATCAATTATATAGTTAAAAAGGACAGGCGTAGGACGCAGAAAAACAAGGGCAAAAAGATTGCCTGATGTTCTAACCTTGTTTTTCCTATGAGATGGACCATATGTGTTGGAGAATGATTTCAGAAATAGGGAAGAAACTATTCCTTCGTTATTCTGCTCTTGTTTGTTTCTGTTTGTTATTCTTTCATCATCTCATGTTGTGAACAACTACTATGGACAATGTGTGTTGTCCAGCCACAAGTTATCCTCAAAAAAAAAAAATAAAAATTGGCACATGCTTCTGTAACCACTAATTGGCAATTGGCAAGTTCCCAGATCATATTATCACCGTGGCTTCCTAATGAGAACTACTGCAATATGGTAACTGTATTCCTTTTGTTGGTAGACACCTTTTTTTTTTCCCCCCAACCATTTATCTGTAAATACACAGAAATATTTTCACCCTTACAACATAATGCCTGGCTATTGTGGGCTAACCCCAGCAGGCAGCTAAAGCCCACACAGCCGCTCGCTCACTCATTTTTGCCGCAATAGGATGGGGGAGAGAATGGGAGGAATAAAAGTGAGAAAACACATGGGTTGAGATAAAGACAGTTTAATAGGGAAAGTAAAAGATGTGTGTGCAAGAAAAGCAAAACAAGGAATTCATTCACTACTTCCCATCAGCAGGCAGGTGTTCAGCCACCTTCAGGAAAGCAGGGCTCCATCATGTGTAATGGCTGCTTGGGAACGCAAGCAGCGTAACTCCAAACACTCCCCCTTCCTCCTTCTTCTCCCAGCTTTTATTGCTGAGTGTGGTGTTGTATGACGTGAGATAACCCTTTAGTCAGCTGGAGTCAGCTGTCCCAGCTGTGTCCCCTCTCAGCTTCTTGTGTACCTCCAGCTTACTCGCTGGTGGGGTGATGTGAGGAACAGAAAAGGCCTCGATGCTGTGTAAGCACTGCTCAGCAACGCTAAAACATCCCTGTGTTATCAACATTGTTTTGGTCACAAATCCAAAACATAGCCCCATACTAGCTACTACGAAGAATATTAACTCTATCCCAGCCAAGACCAGTGCACTGGTGAGGCACTGTGTTTATTTCTTCAGCCAGATTTAAAGTCCTGATGTGAAAGCAGTGAGACATACATGATCACGTAGTCCAGACTCTGTTGCTGCGTTTTTTACAGTCTTTCTCTTAGGTGTAAAATTGCTATCTGCTCACCATTGCCAGGTTTTGCTTTTAATTCTATGGGACATTGGAAAAGGTTCCTAATGTTAACATTTATTAAGCTTGGTTTTCCATACTTCTAGACATTCACATCTTTTCAGATGTACTGGGGATAGTAAAGAACCTGCTGGTTTTTTGAAGTCTGAAACACTGTGTTGTATGTATCACAAAAGTTAAAAATCTTGGTGTGAGAAAAGCATTTGATTGCAAGTGCCTGTAAGATGTATTTTTTTTCAGAATAGAATTACTTTTATGAACAGGTGTTTCTCTGTGTCTTTGAACTTTTCACAAGGGATATATGAATGATTAATTGTAAGTTCTCTGTTTTTAAACAAGTGCCACCGTTTCAGGCCGGGCCGGCG
>NW_009612212.1:0-12658 GCF_000690535.1 Cariama cristata
GAAAACAATTGCTCACCATCAACCAACCGATGCCCACCCCAAGCAGCGGCCCCCATGCCAACCTCCCCCCAGTTTTACTGCTGAGCATGACACCATACGGTATGGGATATCCCTTGGGTCAGTTGGGGTCAGCTGTCCCAGCTGTGTCCCCTCCCAGCTTCTTGTGCACCTCCGACCTACTTGCTGGTGGAGTGGGGTGAGGAGCAGAAAAGGCTTTGACTCTGTGTAAGCCCTGCTCAGCAGTAACTAAAACAACCCTGAATTATCAACGCCGTTTCCAGCACAAATCCAAAACATAGCCCCATACAAGCTACTACAAAGAAATTTATCCCAGCCAAAACCAGTACAGGTACCCATGCCACAATTCAAAGAATAATCAATGGCAAGAGACTAAGCAAAAATAAGGAGCTACTCCACTGACACCTTCACTCAACAAAAATTTACCACATGTAAGTCATGCACGTACAAAAGTGGTTCGCACAGCACTGGGTACATCCAGCTCACATATATCTTTTGTTGGTATTCCTTCTACTCATTAAGCAAAACTAAAATTAGATTAAGAACTTCTTATATCCTTGATATTCAGAGTAATGGAAAGATAATAAATACCAAATTCTGTTGCGAAATTGTTGTATTTTCATATATGTCATATGGAAAGCATAGCAGTCTACCAAAGGAGCACAACAGAAGAAATTATTTTTAAATTAAATAACCAGTAAGAAGCTAAGAGCATATCTGATCAAAAGCTTGAAGCACACAAACAGTTCAAAGGTAAAGAGGCACCGACAAACTTCTGTTTTAACTTCACACAATTATTTTACATGACCCATTCTAATTTCACAAACAGACAAATCATATTTTATAGTCATATTTGAAGAGTCTTCAGTCAAATATAAAAATTATATCCATAGCTGGACACTAAAAGCACTCTGAAATTCTGTGGTGGAAATTAATTTATAAAGCCTACCTTGCTTCTAGAAAAATTCCATTCTATCAAGAAATACTATAAACTATTTCCAATGAACATTCCTTTCTGAAACAATTTAAATAGTTTCTTTTTAAAAATATTTTAGCACAAAAAACTGAAATTGCTTGAAATTTTATTTACAATACCAAAGAATTAGATCTCCTTTTTAAAGTATATTCACAATCCCTTGAAAAAACTGATTACTAAAAATAGTTGTTTAATGCTCCAGCCACATCACAGACCACCATTACCATAACTCCAGAAGAAAACCTGTAATTTAAATGTAGTTTCTGAGGGTGAGGCGAAGAAGGGATGAAAAAGAAATAAATCAATTGCTAGAAGAAGAAAGTCAACTAAACTGCTACACTACTAGCCAATTAGTTTCAAGAAGTGTTTGGCTTTCACAAAGAAATAAACATAACTGATGTCATGAACCAAAATCAGGTATTAAAGAATTCATTCAATCATACTTTGTTGATGTGAAACAACTGCTCCAAGTGACTTACCCTTTATTAACTGCTCATAGAATTGAGGCTCAATGGCACCAACAGCCATGAATTTTCCATCGGAAGTCTTGTAGGTTTCATAAAAAGGCGCACCGCTATCTAGCAGGTTCTCACCTCGAGGTCTGTTCCAAAGTCCCAAATTTTGTGATTTCCACAGGAAAGAACTTAGGTATGCTACTCCTTCTACCTTGAAGATTTACAGGAAAAAGTAACAGCTTCAGTAAATTAGTTGGCATGTTACCGTAATTCTGCATAAAACCAAACAGTAAAAAAATACTACCAGTTCTGTCCTTCGTTAAGATTTTTAATGACAAAATTTCTGGTAAGCAGTTTAGTTTCTTAAAATTTTCAATTATTGTTTATATTGCATATGTGAAGTCATCTAGAATTAGAGAATAAGAGAGAGCATAAATGTAATAAAGCAGCTTCAGATGGGTAAGACACTTTCAACACACAAAGTTTCCTTGTTTAGCAAGTTTATAATCATTAGGAGTTCACAAAGAGAATGTAAGTAATTTTAGGCGATGGGACAAGCTTCTTGGTTTTATAGAACATTAAGTATGTGACAGCTGTCAAGCCTTCTAAACCTCTGGAAATCAAGATGCCTATACCAGTCCTGTAAGTATCAAATTTTTCTCAACATTAACTTCTTTGAATTTACTGATTATAATAAGACTGCTATTTTTAGAAGAAAACTGGAAGGAAATCAAAGGTTAAAGCTCTCTTATACCATGGGAACTGGCACGCTCATCTCCATCACTAATTAAAACAAAGATTATTCTCTGATTGTCATCACTGGCAGACACAGCAAGGTAATCTCTAGTCAAGCGCCTGATGAATACAGCACTGGAAAACATGATTAATCCTGTTTCAACTTGCTCCTTAAAATTTTGGTTATGTGGAATACAACCAGATGAAAATTCAGTTTGTTCAGCCTTTCCACAATTATCAAGCTTGTACCAGTTTTCCCAAGCAAAATCACATCCTACAGTTTTGCTCACCAGCAGAATCCATTTTCTTCCAACTGCATGAGAAAAACTGTAAGAGAAGATGAAGCAGTAAGAGTATATGGCGAGAAACATTCCAGTGGAACAGAGAGAAACCTAAGCTGTATCATTTTCATTCATGCATCTTCAGCTGTGTAAAATTAACCCAATATTGTCTATAGAGAAAAGCACAGAGATTGTACCAAAATAAAAAACTACTGAATTTTCATGTGGAAAGATCTATTACTTTCTACCTTTCTAAGGAAGAATTTAAAACATGTAAATCTGAAGTTCACAGTCATGAAGGCTTCTTCATCTAATGTGTATTACTTGGCTTCTTTCTCAAGTATCTGACACAAGAACAGGAATACTTCTGCCCTACTTGTCCTATGTTAAAGTCAATTAAAATGCTTCCATATGAGAAAATACTGTATACCTTCATCTATATGTTTGCAAAATAATTGCAAGGCTATCAAAATAGTGTTTGCTTTACTAACTAACTGATCTTGCACTGCTCATATTAACAAAAAAATAGAAAAAAAATTTGGAAGTAAGGATAATAAAAGATGGGGATAATATCAGAATAAGCTCTAACTGCAAATTAGATTTTGGTGCTGATGGAGCTACTTACAATACCTACACACGCTGCTGCTTACCCTGGAAACACTTAAAATAAAATAGCACATCTGGTTTGGACTGGTATAAGGACTTGAAATATCGCTGGCTGGGCAACTGGACCACTAGCTTCTGCCTGAGGCCCACTGCAATTCAGGGACAAGTAAAAAGGTGTCTAACATCTTTACCAAACCTCTAAAGGTATGCTCAAATAACACCACACACACACTAATGTGGTCACTTTCTTTAAAACATGAAAAGGATAACATAGAGAGACTCCACTTAAGCTTAATTGCAGCATGATTACAGTCACAGTTAAGTGTTTCATTTAATGGTTCCCTCATGCTAAAATTATCAGCAGTCTCTGGAGCAGGGACAAGAATCCAGAGGCACCACGCCACTGGGTGACCTGTCTGCTCCACAAGTCTTCTGTTCCTCCTGCAGAGTGACAGTTCAAACAAAACCGAGCATGAATCCACACCAACCTAATCTTTATCCTCGTGACTGATGAATGCCTCTAGGATGTGGGACTTTTGGTTTTGAATACCTCCAGGCTGAGAAAAACCTGGAATCCCAGTCTTCTGTTGGCCAGCTAAATGCTCTTGCCATGAGACTATTATGCAAGTGATCATTACCACCAACCATCCTCTCCTGTGGCTGTCTTTTCACAAAGAGTGAGTCATGCTTGGTCAGATGCCTACCATCAGCAGAAGCCTCTAGGTCTGAATTTGGAGGGAACCTAAAGTGTGGCCCTGACTCACATGCTTCTGTTCCAGTGTGGTGCAAGAGTGCAGATGTACAATTGGGCTTACTGTATCATATTGTGGTGTCCACTCCACATCCTACTCAGCACATGGGAACTATCATGCTCGCTGTAAGATAGCTGTGATCCCCATACAGTCAATGAGAAGAGAGAGCAACTATCATGAATCAGTTCAGACCAGGCATTTAATTCTTTTGAGGCGGACAGCTGAAATGTAGGACCCAGTGTCTACTTTTTACAGAGCACAACCATAGCACTGGACACTGCGAACAGGTGATGCAAATCTAGCCCCTTGGCCTGATCCTCTCTACCCTCTTTTTCTATCCGTTTAGTTTCACTAACTAGAGGAGCTCCTCATGTGTGTATTACTGACCATAGCAATGCTCCCAAGCCATTTTTCAGCTTTCAGCACAGTAATTAGAAATAAAAGATAAACAACAAATTCTTCTATCACAAAAATTCAGATCTCAATTTAGAACTATTAACCTCAAAGTCAAGAAATAATTAATTTGTTTAGATTACTTCAGAAAAATAGACATTGCAATAAAAGGAAAAAACAAACCAAGTGGTCAGTAAAACAAGCCATGAAGTAAGATGAAAACTTAGTAAGTGATTCTAAGGACACAAAGCTGCTAAAAAGAAATTCATTTTCCCTCTTCTACCACAGAAAATCCCACCATGTGTCAGAGTCGTTAACATATTCAGAATATCTAAACCATACAACAACTTAAGTAACAGGCCTATTAAATAAAAAAGAATGTTAAAATGAAATGACAGCTGAAATGCTGTGGTACTGTGATTTTAAAAATATCTACTTCCGTGAAACAAACTCAGATATAAAACCAGGCTCATCAACCCAGTCTATTTAACTGTGTTTGCTGTTGATGATGCATGTTATGTTTTTCATCAACTATCTCACTGGAAGTCTGTTCAAGTGAAAGGAACATAACCAAATGCTAGGTAAAGTACACCCCATGATACTGGACAATATTCCATCCACTTCACAGGACACCAGGAACATCAGCAACGAACTGTAAATTCCACAATTACAATGAGACAAGAAAAAATTGAAAGAGAAGAGTTTTGAGGGCTTAAAAAAACCCCACATAAAACCACAACACATTCCATTCCCAGTGAGCCACAGATATCATTAGGACATTAGCGGACTTTGATTCTTCTCGTAACGTTATTATTTTAATGACTTAAAGTTCCAATAATGAAAATAAGGTAATACTCCAAACTACAAGAAATATTTTTTAAAATATTTGAAGACTTTTCACAATTCTCCACAGTTTTTGCTTCACAAATACAAAAACTCCTTCAATTTTGCTTTGTAGGTCATATTGTTAGACTCGCATCACTTTTGTTGTGTTTCTCATACTTTCTCAAATTGGTAATTTTTTTTGAAAGATGATGGCCAGCGTCACAAACAGGATTTTCCTGAGGCCTTATAAATGTTGAATAGATTAGAAGAATTACTTCAGAAACTTTGCTGGCTCTATTTCCTCTTTATACATCCTAATACAGTATCTGTGTGTTTTACAACAGCATGATACTGTTGACTCATGTTCAGCTTGTGACTACTACAAACCCCCAGGACTGTACTTTAGCCAATTGTTCTCATACTACATTTGTGCAGCAAATTATTTCTGCCTAAGAGAACTACAGAGCAGCGGTCTCCATGAATTTCAGCCAATTTTTTTCAGGTCATTTCTCCAATTTGAAAAGGTCATTTTCAATTCTAATCCAAGCATTCAACATACTTGCAGTTCTTCCCACATGCGTATTATTTGTAAATTACTAAATACAATCGCTTATCCATCATTCAGCTTATTGGAGAAAACACTGAAAAAAAACCCAACAGACATGTAGAACTCCAGTTGATAAGTCTCTTACTTTGACAATGAACTACTAATAACTATTGTTGGGGTAAAAAAATTAGACCAGTTTTGCACTGATCCCATAGAATTTTCATCTAGACCATAAAGCTGTGGCCTGCTTCTAAGAATGTCATATGAATTTGTAAAAACTTACTCAAGTCGAGATAGTGAATTCTCCTATCTTCAAGACCTCTTCAACAAAGGGATTTTCTTCAGTTAATGTATTTTTTTTTAATTTATATTTAAGTCCAAATCATAGCCTTCACTGTACAACACCTCAAAGGGAGGTCAAATTTTGATTGCAACACTTTTTTAAAAAGAAAAACAGAAAAAAGAGAGACAGAGAAAAAACACTTGCAGATAATACAGGTTTCAGGGATAAATGTAAACACATGTTTTTCCTCTGTGTGTAAGTGGGTGGCCTTGTAGTGAAAAACCCCATAGTATTCATTATGAAGCTAGTTTAGCCTTTCATTTATTTTACGCCACATTAACATAAAGTGTTTGAAATTGACTTCTTGGCAATAATCCATGGCAGTGTAATTATTTGAGGGAACAGTGCTTCTAATAAGACATGATCTGTTACAAATTCATAAGCAGACATATCTTGGATAAAGTTAATGCAATTCTTCATCAGGATCATAGTTTTTGCTGTTTTGCACGACGTTAATTGTTTATTATACACCCTATTTCCATACACAAAACTTACTCATCAAATACATACAGCTAATACTTTGTGAAGAAGGCAGACGGGTAAAAGGAAAGTTAGGGAATGGCACAGGGGAAAAGCCACAGTATGTGTTCCAAGTCATAAGGATGTTACGGCGACAGTGATATGTGAAAACTGCTGGCACGAGAAGGAATAGCCATTTTATGAGATTACTTACTTTCACTTTCCCAAGTTCTCAATCTTAAACTTTACGAATAGCTCCAATTTCCTCCCTTTTACAGACTTTGAGTAGGAAAAAATCCAAACAAACAAACTTAAGAAACCCCACCTTCCTTGAGACCAAACTTACCATACTTGCATCAATGATCTGCCCTTTGCCAGATCTGGTACGTTCATAAAGGGCTGTAACAATGCCCATTGCGCACATGACACCTCCACCAGCAAAATCAGCCAGAAGATTTATGGGAGCATAAGGATTTTCATCTTTTCTACCCAGCTTTGACAGCACACCTGACAGCAGAGCCAACAAAGCAAGCATAAGTATAAAATTAATTATAAACATTCATTTCTACATTTCTACAATTAAAGTTTCATTCTTTCCAATCTATGCAAGTAAACAAGGGATAAAGCAAACTTCTACCAACAGTTTGCTGTCTCTACTCAGCTGTGTCTTAGCAAATAGTTTCTCTTTAATTCACAAAAGAATAGAATATATAAAATCATACTAGTGAAGATGCATTTAACTAAAGAGATTAATAAAGTCTCACAAACAAACCATTGATAATCTGGCTACATAAGGACAAAATTTCATCCAAAGAAAACTTGTGTGCATTAATTCTATATTAGTATTTTGTACATGTACAGAACCTCCCCCACAAGAATTCAACAGGCATTATGAACACGTCCCAAAGCAACTTTGTAAAGTTGTTCTTCTTCTAATCTTTTAAAGTAAAAATGTACATGTACAGTCTTCTGGGCAATAACCCGTGAATTAATAATCATAACAAAGGATTTCACACCAACTGCACTTCAGTCCTATCCTCCCTCTTCAACTACCTTTAGAAAAAAAAAGGTTGCATATAAGAATAACAGGTGTATAACATAGACAGGTTACCTCTGATTGCATGCAACAAACACAGGGAGCCTCTGTTTATGCCAGCAATTATGCAGAAATGAAAGGTAATAAAGTACAGGCTAAGCCAGTTTACTTCAGATGGAGCTTTCAATCTGTAAGCATTTTTCTGCCATCCTGAACAACCTCTTTACTGTCACCTTACTCTTCGTAGCTCCCTTCTAGCAATTCCCTTTGGGCAAGAAAGAAACTCCGCAGTATGATCTATCTCTCCTATGCCTGTAGCCTAAGGTCTGAGAATTGAGTATACACGGTCAAACTTTCCTGAGAACTGCATGATTATGATACGCTATTTAGTTAGTTAGTGGTCTAATGCACTTCCTAAGTGCAAGCAACTGATGCACATCATAAAAAAGTTTCCAAAGCCTTTAATGCAAGCAGAAAGCCCTGTCACTGACTAAAACCTCACTTTTAACAGTCTAAAGGTTGTCACATGCACCAACAGGCTAACATATTAACTTATATCTGGAGTTTCTAATGCAAGCCATCTTTTAGTTAAAGAAAGCCAAAGTTCATCAGGAAAATACTCAGGATATGAGATCCCATTTTTGAGGAATGATACCTCCCAAATACCTTGTCCTATCTCCTTTAAACAGGCAAAAAAACTTAAACTACTACCAATTAAATCAGCTCCAGAGGAAAAAACCATTCCTTTTTGTAAACAGAAAGTACTACAATCTAAGCTAGTGATGGACTATACTGTTTCTGTACTGAACCTACACTAACGACAAATAAAAACATCACACTTTGAAATCATCTGGACATGAAGTCAAAGTGTTGCAAACAAGACATCCTTTCTTTACTCTCTTTTATTCTCTGACAATCTTAGATAATGAGACAAGACTGAACTCATTCCTGAAGAAACCTAATTCCACAACACAACGACTCCCCATAGTAGGTGATACCAGATCACCACATTTGCTGTGCCTCTGCTCCTGCCCTCTGCTGAGGGCAATAGAAATGCTTTACCCAGTAGAAAGCCAAGAAGTTTTGGGCCACTTCCTCTCCTCCTTCACAGACTCGGAGAAGCAGCAGAGACAGAAGCAGTGTGAACAGCAGGAGGTGCAGCCGTGCATGACACAATGATTGCTATCACCAGAGGTGGGTAATTTTGTTATTGTTTGTGCTGCATACTTATGGAATCATGACACTTAAAACCAGCATACTGTCTACAACACCTTAAGGAAACATAGCATTGCCACTTTATTTTAAGCCCACTTTCGTTTTGGTTGGTATCAATGGAGAGATATTTACAGCAGAAAAGCACAAGAGCTCACATGGCTTAGGCTTCCTAGTTTTTCTTCTCTCAAAAAAAGCTGCTCACAAACACACAAAATAATCCACAGCCCTTTCAGGATCCTGAGCATACAGATTTTCTAGAAGAAAGGCCGTGAAGAAAGACAAAAATGCATAAAAACTTCAGTCCTCTCTTCAAAGAGAAAAACTTTATAGCACAAAGGAAAGAAAATAGCCTGAGAAGACATGCTGATCCAGCCTAACGGCTCACTGCTGCTGCCAAAACGAAGCCCATCCAGCCCATGTTTCCGCCTTTCTTGTGCTGACTTCTGATGTTTGCTGGATCCCTTAATGAACTGCTTCACCTCAATAACCTGGCAGAAAAACATCCATATTTTTGCTGGCCAGTTTTTCACTTGTGAGGGAGCTTACAGAGGGGGTTAAGCAAGCACCAGAGCTGACTGGAGAGAAAGGAGCAGAGAGAAGTACACTGAAAGAGAAAGAAACCCTCCTTTCACTGACAGAGATGCTTCAAATCTGCTCAGCTGTTTCATCAGACTGCACTTCAGGTAATTTGAGCCATCTGCAAATAACCTTTCAATAAATTCCTGAGTCTTGATTTAAGGGGGGAAAACCTTATTTGACAGGAAATTTTACAGCCTACCTGACAAAGCCAAATAATTGATGTCATGACCTGCAGACTTGGCGTATTTTCCTGTCTGGCCAAACCCAGTAAGTCTAGCATAGATGAGTCTGGGATTCTCCTGTAGAAGGACGTCTGGACCAAGCCCAAGCTTCTCCATGACACCTTAAAAAGACACAGGCACAGAATCCTAATTCACATTTATTTTTAGTAAGACTCAAAATATACATGGTTCAACGTTAAATTATACAACAACAGAACTGAATTGCAATTTATGAAGTAATACATCCAATTTCAGTATCCGTATTTCAATGTGAAAGCCAGAATGTTATATATTACCAACATACAGCACACATTTTGAATACCAGCCAATTAAGCAGAAATTAAGTTTTAGAGTCCTTCCTTTTTTTCAGCATTTTTTCCTGTTTACTTCTCCAAAAGATTGCCAGCCAGCTTGCTGTAATCCATGTACAGCTAAATGAGACAGAAAGCTACCAAAGGCTTGTAAAAAAAAAAACAACAAACCAAAAACAAACCAAAAAAAAGAGGAAGAACAAACTCTTTATGTTTTCCACATTAAAATGACCTGAAATCGTGTCCATCTTTCACTGGAATATACTTTCCTTAACCTTTTAGCCCCTCAGTACCCAATATGTTCCTGTAGCTTTTAACTCACTGATGCAAATAGACCATGCCACTATTCCACAAATTATTTGCAACAACTACACAAAAGAAAATGTGTTCTTTTGTAATGCAGAGAGTAAGGAACTTTTAGAAATCAATGAAATGTAGGTTTGGTCAGCATGGGTTTACAGTAATCAAGGCTAAAATTTTGATCTTGCTGTTCTAAAGTAGTGGTTTTAAAAGAGGCAAATTCAAGTTGCAAATAAATGATAGATTTTTATTGGCTCAGTGCAGCTTGGTCAGATATGCCCTATGATGTAGAGTGGCACTGCAGGAAGACACATTTTGGAGGGGAAGGGATAACAAAACTTCAATGCCTATTCCACCCCAGAATCTATTATGGCAGCTTGTTTCACAGACTCGTCCATAATATTACTAAATCTTCAAATTCCTCAAGATCTGTTTCTATTGTATTACTTAAAAGGCAGTTTAAAAAAAAAAAAAAAGCAATGAAATTTGATAGAGCAAGATTTTCAATAGCATGAGTGAGAATTGCATGCCAAATAACCCCTGGTGTCACAAAGTCATTGTTGGAAGGTCAATGGTACTTGTGTGTTTAAAGAAACTCTCCTGTCACTTGGGCCCTCATCTTCTCATTGGTTCACACCAGTTTCATGCTGGATCACAGATTTGCCTAGTTCAGTTATAGGCCCATAAAATCTAATCTCCAGTTGCAAAACTACCTGCATTTCCAGATATTAAAAAAAAAAAAAAAACAAACAAAAAACACACAACAGCAAGTGCCTGTAAAACCAAGGAAACAGAATTTTCCATGATTAAAAAAAAAAAAATCCCACTAGAAAATAGGAAAGTAGCTACAATGAAAAATGCCATTTAATGTCTTAACTTTGTTTGCATAGTTTCTGAGGAACAAAACAAAAAATTCTTAGGGCAAAAACCACCAAAATCAGAAAAGCCTGCCTTCAGAATTAAAAGCATTTTCCGTGATACAGGATACATACGCGTGTTTATGATGTGTCATGTTTAACTGATACTGCCTACTATTTCCAACCTGACTGCAGAAACCCCAAAACACTTCAGCTAGCTCCTCACTGAAGCATGATCATAGAATTACAGAATGGTTTGGGTAGGAAGGGACCTTTAAAGGTCATCTACTCCAAGCCCTCTGCAGTGAGTAGGGATATCTTCAACTAGATCATCCGGTCAAGGGAGGCTATCCTGTGACCAGCAGGTCGAGGGAGGTTATCGTCCCCCTCCACTCTGCCCTGGTGAGGCCACATCTGGAGTCCTGTGTCCAGTCCTGGGCTCCCCAGTTCAAGAAAGACAAGGAACTACTGGAAAGAGTCCAGTGGAGGGCAATGAAGATGATGAGGGCACTGGAGCATCTCCCTTATGAGGAAAGGCTGAGAGAGCTGGGTCTGTTCAGCCTGGAGAAGAGGGGATCTCATCAATGCCTATAAATACCTTAAGGGCAGGTGTCAAGAGGATGGGGCCAGACTCTTTTCACTGGTGCCCAGAGACAGGTTAAGGGGCAACAGACACAAACGGAAACACAGGAAGTTTTGTCTGAAATAAGGAAGAACTTCTATACTTTGAGAGTGGCAGAGCACTGGAAAAGGCTGGGAGACCTCAAAGATCATCAAGTCCAACCGTACACCTGATGCCACCCTGTCCACTAAACCATGTCTTGAAGTGCCACATCTAGACGTTTTTTGAACGTCTCCAAGACGAACTTCTATACTTTGAGAGTGGCAGAGCAGTGGAACAGGCTGCCCAGAGAGGTTGTGGAGTCCCCTTGTCTGGAGATATTCAAGACCTGCCTGGACGTGATCTTGTGCAACCTGCTGTAGTGAACCTGCTTTGGCATGTGGGTTGGACTTGATAGTCTCCAAAAGTCCCTTCCAACCTCGACAATTCTGTGATTCTGTGTAGATCAGGTTGCTCAAAGCCCTGTCCAACCTGACCTTGATGATACTCTTCATAATATAACAACATCCTCACGGAACAGCAGGGATACTGAAACAGCCCATGCATAAGCATCAGATGAGTGCCATTTGAATGGTTTATGAATGAAGAGCACATGTTAGACCTGTTGTCCTCAGAGGAATCATAAGCTCTTGGACTTAGACCACTATCTGCTATGTCTTACCCACATGCTAACCTTACAAATATGAGCTGAATTATATCAGCAGGCCTGAAAATCACTGCAGGACTGATGCCAAAGCTCATGCATGACTCCTCAGCTCAGAAATCTTCTGGTGCCGTCCAGAACTATTTGTTCAGTGCCTCAGTCAGTGGCGCAAGGCCCTGGCTGAGCACCTTCTTCCCCGTGGTGCTGCCGGGCTGTTGCACGTCACAAATCCCGGCCCGCCCCACAGCATTTTTCACTCAGTCACACGAAATACGCCCCCAGAAGCTGTTCCCTTCCCACTGTGCGTTTCAAGGGGTCACAGACTGACAGGACTCCCCTCAGCACCGCACTCCGTGGCCCCTTAACTGCCACCCACCCGACCTCCCGCTTTCACCACACTACCTCCGTGGGGCTGACTCCACGCCCCGACCGCACCGCTCCCCTAGTCGTACCCCGGTGCCCCCCAAGGCCTCTCCCGCCTCAC